>NC_133339.1:18968650-19268650 GCF_030506205.2 Paramisgurnus dabryanus | reverse complement strand
TTAAAAGGACACACACAAAGAAGCACATTTTTGCTCACACCTACAAAGTGGCAATTTTAACATGCTATAATAAACTATCTATATGATATTTTGAGATTAAACATCACATATGTACTCTGGGTACCCCAAAATATATATTTTATATCTCAAAAAAGTCTTGTGAAATGTCCCCTTTAAATGAAGATGCTACAAAAAAACCCCATTTTTGTTCCCTAAAGAACCATGTAGTTTTGATCAAGAAAGAGACACCAAGAGTATTGAACAGCAAGAATATTAGGGAAAAGGCATGAGGCAGAGCTAGAACATTTACATGGTTTGTTTAAGAGACCTCACTGTTGAAGGTCCTGTGTTTTGTGTTAGGCTTAACATGCTTTGAACGTTACTGCCACCTGGTGGATCTTATTAGTATTGCAATTAAGTCCAAAGTGTTTTATATAACAGTATAAATATTCTCAGATCAGTCAGACTACATATAGGGAGAACAGGGCACAAACGCTTTTTGGATTTGACTCAATCATTCAAAAAATATTTGAGTTTGATATTTTTTCATCAACACACACATCTCTGCTACAAATGAACATTTGAAGTTTGTTTCTATTACCTACCATTCTTTGACAATTACACCAAACGTGACAGAAGTGCAAACGTTACAACTTACCCCATAGGTGGGGTTAATTGTAACAGGCAGGGGGTTAGTTATAACCCTTGCTAAAAATTAAGTTTGCAGGCAAATATTTCAATACTATTTTGTCTGTATACTTGAAATGGATATTGTTTATATATATATATATATATGTGTGTGTCTATAATAGACGGCTATCCACACTGTATTCATTCATCCAGCCCTTTTCTAACAATAGTTCAATTATACAAATGTCTAAATATGTGAGAAAAAGCAGCACAATTATGACAAAACTTTTTTTTATATGTGACCCAGTCTGTAATAACCATACTACAGTTTCAAAATCAGATTATGAGATAATGAGCATCAAAGTCTGATTTTAGCCATTTCATTTCATTATGATTTCAATCTTTGACGTGACCTTATTCAATCAATATTAAAGATATAAACAAAAATTAATTTGAGACACGATTTTTGATAAGACAGACACATTTATTTGGTTGGCAGCCAGCAATTATTTGTGTGTAGCATATTTAAAACAACAGCAAGAATTATGTTAACGTTAGCGGGTTTTATATTGTAAGTGCTGAGGGGTAAGTTGTAACACAGCGTTACAATTAACCCCACTGGGCCAAAATATTTTCAAGCCCACCAAAATAGTTGCTATGAGCTGCAAACATATCTCAAAACAAAGCTACGTTTTAGTCAACACGACACTGATTAATGACATAACATTGGATTTGGGATCTTACACACCCACTTAGAAACCAAAAAAAAAAACATATGATGAAAAAATGTACTTACATGCCACCAAAACACTCTGGAAAAACATCATACATTTCCAATAATTTGCACGTCAGCGTGAAAAAAATACTGGAAAAGCAAACCGCTCAACCTTGTGCAACAATGTAAACAGTCCGTGTAATAACTAACCCCTTTGCCCCGCGCACCCCTACAGTCTAACTGTCATGTTAGTTAGTGAGTACCCTTACCTGCCTAAGGTTTATGTATCAGAGAGAACTAGTTAATGTTTATATTTTCCATTATGTTGATGGAGACCATGATAGGTGTGATCATGCTGAATGTATTTAAAGAGAATAACTACATTTGACACACTCATTTTAACATCTTGTGATTCCCCAAAAATCCCCAAATCCATGAGCCACTGATCTAGCACACTTTTGTAGTCATTAATGGGTCTTTAGGAAAACGGCAATGCCCAGTTTTATTTAAAAGCTTAATGGGACTGAAAAGTTAGTGATTATTTTTACTTGCATGTTGAGATACTGTAGTGTGCAGATTTTAAAAATTCAAATCCTAATCTCTCACATTGAAAGCTTCAGTTTCATATAAACCCTCCGGTTTGTATTTCACCAAAATGAATTGTCAAGTCCATCACCATGTTTTTTTCAAGGGCTTAGTTTACCCATAAAACGCACGTGTGATTTCTTTCCTCCACAAACGTTTTGCAGCCTTACACTTCAGCGTGTAAAACAGGACGCAGTCTGCTGTGCGTTTGCTATAAACGGCTCTATGAAACACCTGCCGTACGGAGGATTTTACACCTGATCGGTGAAGATCCGCAAGTGCGACTGTCAGACGGATATCAGACACTTTCCATAAACTCGGCAACTGGCAGTTATGATGTTGCCTCTCCTGTAATTCGAACCGTTTTCAGGAAGTGGTACTTAAGGTTTTTTTTCAGCTGAATTATAAAAGCACCTTTCTCTGAACAAGTTTTGTCAGTACAAAGAGGTCAGCGAGTGTACAGTGTACCACCTCAATTAAAACGCAATACTCAGCAGAAGTGTGTGTGTGTGTGTGTGTGTGTGTGTGTGTGTGTGTGTGTGTGTGTGTGTGTGTGTGTGTGTGTGTGTGTGTGTGTGTGTGTGTGTGTGTGTGTGTTGCCTGAATGAGTGACTGAAGGAACAGCTGCAGTAAAATTTCTCATAGGAGCAGTGGTGTCACACACACACACACACACACACACATACATACATACATACACACACACCTTTCCCACCGGATAGCTCTTAGTCTCAATCCTGCCACTGCAACAGCAAGAGCTCTGGATCTTTGATGTTTTCTTCAGATTTATCTTCCTTATTTTTTTATTCCTCCTCTGCGCTTTAATTTCTCTTTCATTTGGATTCCTGCGAGTGCGAACTGATGTGCAGAAGCTCCTGCACTTTGAATGACTGAAATACATTGAATATGAAAGACAGTCACAGCCTGGGACTTTGAGGCCGGCCCAAGAGTTAAAAGCCTTTTCGTTGAAGAAACAATAAGGAACTTTTTTGCAGCAGAAAAGATTTATTTACCTTTAATAACCTGATCGTCATGCTGGACTTTAGCACGTGTGTTCACATTGGCCCCGCCCATTTTGGATCTCCTCCAAACAGCCGTTGCGTGGAGAATCAAGCCACCCGACTGGACCGCGCACGGCGTGCTTGCTTGGGTTTGAGAGAAGGTGTGGAGTCATGTTGCATGCTTGTGTGCAAACACACACACACACACATATATACACAAATTAGTGGTGTTTACTAAGGCAATCATCACTAACACTTTGAGATTTGCCATTAGGACCCTAAATATTAAAGGATTAGTCTATTTTCTTAAAAAAATCCAGATAATTTAATCACCGCCATGTCATCCAAAATGTTGATGTCTTTCTTTGTTCAGTCGAGAAGAAATTTAAGTTTTTTGAGGAAAACATTCCAGGATTTTTCTCATTTTAATGGACTTTAATGGACCCCAACACGTAACCGTTTTAATGCAGTTTAAAATTGCAGTTTCAAGGACTCTAAACGATCCCAAAAGAGGCATAAGGGTCTTATCTAGCGAAACGATTGTCATTTTTGGCAAGAAAAAAAAATATATAAATTTTAAACTACAACCTTCTTCTTCCTCCAGCTGTGTGACGAGCCAGTGCGACCTCACGTAATTGCGTCGAAAGGTCACGTGTTACATAAATGAAACGCACATCTGCGAACCATTTTAAACAATAAACTGACACAAAGATATTAATTAGTATCATTCCACATACAATAACGTCGGAACGGTCCTCTTTCTCCACACTTGTAAACACTGGGGCATAGTTTCGCATACGTCATCCGTGACCTCTTGACGTGATGACGTATTACGTGAGGTCACGCTAGCGCGTCACACGACCGGAGCAAGATGAGAAATTGTGGTTTAAAAGTGCATATTTTTTATTTTTCTTGCCAAAAATGACAATCGTTTCGCTAGATAAGACCCCTTATGCCTCTTTTGGGATCGTTTACTTTAGAGTCCTTGAAACTGCAATTTTAAACTGCATTAAAACTGTTATGTGTTGGGGTCCGTTAAAGTCCATTAAAATGAGAAAAATCCTGGAATGTTTTCCTCAAAAAACATAATTTCTTCTCGACTGAACAAAGAAAGACATCAACATTTTGGATGACATGGTGGTGAATCAATTATCTGGATTTTTTTTTTAAGAAAATTGACTATTCCTTTAAACTTTGGCTTAGAGTCCCATATCATTTGCACTATAGCCATGTCGCCTCAGATGCAACCTGTTATTGTTTTTTTTCTGAATGACCTGATGCTTTTTTGCCTGGTAGATGATAAAATTGTTCATAAAATCTCACAGGCTTACATTAAAGGAGTGATCATTTAGGATAGATCAACCTCTTTAACATGTTAATTGTGTGCATTAGTTTTGTTTAAATGAAAACCAGCCAGGGACAAGAGTTTGTGAATTGGCTCTGAATCAGCGATGGGATCAGGTGCATCTCCAGAGGCAAATCCAAACTGTGATCATTATATTATGTAGGTAATGGGAGCTGTAGAAATAATAGGCTCGAATCTGACGTCTGACATTCACTTTATCCTAGATGAAGACGTATCGGCTTAAACGAACGCACATGCGTACTGTACTATACTGGTGGATTTAGGTTACTTGCTGGGTGTGATTTGAGATGCGAGGCATAATTCACATTTATATCCTCAGTAACTCTCCAGAAGCACAGAGATCTGCAGTGTCAGCTCAAGTATGACCGTTGATGCATGGAAAAAAGCTACAGAGACAGATGGAGGAAGTCTCACTAATCTAGGGTAATTCCCGTAGTTTAATTGTGGGCATTGTTAAAAGACCGAAGAAGCCACAGATACAGTAAATCCATGGATGGCTTCTGATTCAGCTACTTCTATACCATGGTGTGGATACAGATAATGGGTGAACGTGTGCCACATACGGGTGATTCTCACAAAATCCAGATTTAGAAGGTGTCAAGCATCAGAATTTTTAAGAAGCCCAATTTTTGCACATATAAGATTAAGGTCTGAACTTACTATAATCATTCTTTTTAGAGGATTTAAAAAATATTTCCTATAAAATTATTCACATTTTTTAGATGATCATTATCAAAAATTATCATTACCGCAACATGAAATTACATTAAATATATGCATTTATAAACTCATTTTTCGGTAATAAGAACTAAAAAGATGTCTAGGTTCTATGACTAACAAAATAAAAAATTTTATCTGGAAAGAAAAAATAAGAAGCGCTTACCTGGTAGCCATCTTGAGTGTCACAGTCAATTATGTCCCTTCCAACAATTTTTTTTTTTTTTGAAAATTTTAGTTCCTTGAGGGCTTAAACAATGATTAAAAATTGTTGCGGAGGATGAGAAAATTGGTCTTGGACACATTTATATTCCTTATTATTGTCTCTACATTTATCAATGATCACCAAATACCACATGTTTCTTTACTGTAAATGTTTATAGTATAACATGCACTGAAGCTTTTTATTTTTTAGATTTTTTTATTATAAATATTTCCATGTCAAATAACCCAAATCCAGTCATCGACACGTTGCGGTAATGACAATTTTCCCCTTAAATGTGAAAAAAAAAAAATTGGTTTGTATGATGTCATTTGAAATCATGTGCAAAATAGTACATGAAGAGATGTTTGTAACTGTATGCTCCTTATTTTGATACTCTTACTTTGCATTTACTTTTTTATCAAAATGTTTCATGACACCTCATAAGTCTAATTTCGCAAGATACACATTTAGCTCTTGTGCGTGTTTTATGGTTAAAACAAATGTTTTGTAGAGATTTATTGCATTTGTACCAGCTATTATGGCAACGCCTAACTGCACAAATTATGCCGGTCTTCCTGGATTTCATAATAAACAAAAAAGCCAGTCAAATGGCACACTTGTGTCCCTCGCAATCATCTATCATTAGCTTAGTGGCTCACCGGAAGTCTTACACAAAAGAGCTCAAAGATGGCAGTGCCCACATTTACGTCAAAAATAAGGTGGATAGGGAGTGAGGCCCAATGTTGCACAACCGCCCTAGCATGTTGGAGAGGAGGAAAGTGACCCAGTTTTAGACGCAAAATGTGAACCGAAAACATTTCTGGTTGCAGCAGGTAATTTTACTATAGTAAATGGATATGACAGAAAAGTTAGTGCTGCAAAGAAGACAAACCCTAAGCAGAGTGAAGGACTTGAGTTGAGAGATATTAATTCCCGAGAAACCTTTAAGTTCCTGCCCTTCGGATCTCTGCTAGTGTCAACACATTTACCATGACGGCACTGATGATGTGTTTTGGCAGAGATTTGCGTTTTGCCGTTTGTTGTGCGAGCTGCTGGAAGAACCGAATCTGACACTAGACGAACATCCACACACGCTCCTTACTGGCAGTCTTCCCCAACCGACCCGTGAGCTCTAAAGCTGTGATTACGACTCATTAGGCCCAGTTCACTTGCTTAGACCCTCACTCTTGACTTTTATCACATCTATTAACGCCGTTGTCCTCCTCGAACCCTCACACACGTCACCTTCCAGGCTGGATTTCATCTACCCACAGGATCTTTATTGACCTTCTGCCAGATCACAGTTTAGCAGCCCAGCAGCTGTTGCGATGAGCTAATGGCAGATCACAATTTAGCTGCGCGACAGGTGTGATGCTGGCTCCGTTCCACATGACATGCACCGGGACAACAGGTGCTGAAGACGATCTGATAATAAATATTACCATACGGACCAGTTCAGAGCTCAATAACATCAGTCCAAACACATGATATTTTTTCTGCTTTTCATAATTTTGAAATTAGTGATAAAGTACCCATGTGATAGAGTTTGTTCACACCATAAGTGTGACCATTTAAAGGATTTCCTGTAGTTGTAGCTGTCTAAGTTTAAGTGACAGAATGGTAGAAATTTTTTAGTTGTATAAAATGTGCATCTTTGTCAATAGGTTCTGATATATAGAGGAATATTTAGATTTTAAGTAAATATTTCAATAATTGAATAGCATGTGCAACTACAAAAACATTTTTTATCTGTTTTAAAGTTTTTATCAGTATATTTTACATAATAAGTAATATTATTACCTGTTAATCTACATTAATCTAGTAGTTTTTTTATTGGTCATAAAACTTATCTGGTCATTTTGCATGTGTTTTAGTTTTCTGATATATTGTGGTGTTGTGTAATGGTCACATGACCTTCAGATTAAACAAATCAAATATATATTTTTATTTTTATTTAAGTATATTTAGTTTATTTAGATTTTTGTTAGATTTTTATTTACATTTCATGATTTCTTTGTAAGTATTTATTCACCAATTTACGAACCCCCTGCAATTCCCCCACAAACCACCGGGGTTTGCGAAATCCCAGTGTTGTGTAGTTTTATTTAGATTTGGGGATGTGAAACCCTGCTTAGGAAGTGTTTTATTTAGATTGTTAGATTTCTGTTTACATTTTATGATTTATTTGTAATTATTTTATTTATCAACTCACAAACCTTCTGCAATTCCCCCACAAACCGCCAGGGGTTCGCAAAACCTCAGTGTGGGAAGTGTTTTATTTACATTGTTAGATTTCTATTTACATTTATTTATGATTTACCGTATTTCCGGACTTTAAGTTGCTCCGTAGTATAAGTCGCATCATCAGTCAAAAAAGAAAAAAACATAAGTCGCACTGGACTAGGGCTGCATAACGATTAATCGCGATTAATCGTTTGCAGAATAAAAGTTTTTGTTTACATCATATATGTGTGTGTACTGTGTATAATAATTATGTATAAATAAATATACACACATGCATGTATAATTTTAAGAATAAAACTATTTATAGATTAAATATTTATATATAATATAAATTATATATAAATATAAAAATGTATATACACATGTAAATACGCCTTAAATACCTACATGCAAGTGTATTTATTTATGCATAATTATTATACACAGTACACACACATATATGATGTAAACAAAAACTTTTATTCTGCAAACGATTAATCGCGATTAATCGTTATGCAGCCCTAGACTATACGTCATGTTTATTTAGAAATGTATTTCACAAAATCCAAGCCGAAGAACAGACATTTAATCTGGAAAGGCAAGTTATTCAACTAAACAATAGCACAGGACAGCAGGCTGAATAGATGTCCGTACATGTTAAAGGGATAGTTCACGCAAAAATGAAAATGCTGTCATGATTTACTCACTCTCATGTTGTTACAAACCCACATAAATTTCTTTGTTCTGATAAACATGAAGGAAGATATTTTGAGAAATGTTTGTAACCAAACCGTCTGTGGACCCCATTTACTTCCATCGTAGGAAAAATAATACTATGGAAGTCAATGGGGTCCACGAACGGTTTGGTTATAAACATTTCTCAAAATATCTTCCTTTGTGTTCATCAGAACAAAGACATTTTTACAGGTTTGTACAGTAACTACATGAGAGTGTGTAAATGATGACAGGATTTTAATTTTTGGGTGAACTATCCCTTTAAAGTAACATAAACAGTTATTTACACGATACACAATAGCATACAGAACACACCTGAGAGACTGAATAGGCTTATTTAACACGACAAGCCAAATCAAGTTTAAAAAGGTCTTGAAGTCATTCCGCATCACTGAATCCATTGAATTACATAAATACAAGAGCAACATAAAGCGGACTCTCACGGCTGTAGATAGTAATGGTTTTTCTTGGTTCATATAAAATAATTTTGACGTATAAGTCGCACCTGACTATAAGTTCCAGGACCCGCCAAACTATAAAAAAGTGTGACTTCTAGTCCGGAAAATACGGTAATTGTAATTATTCTATTCATCAACTTACAAACACTCTCCAATTCCCCTGCAAACCACCAGGGGTTTGCGAAACTCCAGTTTAGTAAGTGTTTTAATATTAATTTACATTTTATGATTTAATTGTCATTATTTTACTCATAAACCCCCTGAAATTCCCCCACAAACCACCAGGGGTTCGCAAAACCTCAGTGTAGTTAACCCGTTTGGGAAACCTTGGTTTATACATTTAAATATTGTTAATATTTATGAGAGTTCATTATTTTTTATACTTGCTTTCTATTGATTACCGTAAAATGTTAATACGCCCTACTGAAAAATCCAGCTGAGACCAGCATAAGCTGGTGGTCTGGTTTTAGCTAGTTTCCCAGCTTGGTTTTGCTGGTGTAGAAAGCTGGTCTAGTTGTGCTTTGGTCACTTTTTTAAGCTCTTTTTAAGCTGTTTTTTTTCAGTAGGGCATAAACGTTTTTATATCACTTACATTTTAGCTGTTCTTTCTAACGTTTCACTAATATGTATGTCTTTACAAGTTTGCTTGATATATTTACCAAAATGTCAAACCAGAGCGAGAGATGTCTTGAATTCGCTTTATTTCAGAATAGTAAGAGAGATGCTTCCATTTCCCATTTATAAAACAGTTGGTTTTGCTTTCAACATGTTTGAAACCTGCAGAGCTTCGAAACAAAAAGACTACACAATTTCTGTTTGATGCTTTACGTTTTTGTCCAAAATGTTTCAAATGAAGTCTTAAGTTCACTTCATAAAATGGCAAACACAGTATTTCTGCTTTGGAGACCTTTTTTTCGAGGACAGTTGTAGTTCGGTTGATGGCTGTATCTGTACTCAAAATTTGTCCATATGTCAAGTTTAATGAGGGTTTAAGCTCAAAACGCACATTGTAATTGACACACTGTCTCTTCCTGTGGTGAACTGTGGAAATATCTTGCACACTTGCTTCTGTTTTTAAATGAAACAGGAAGAGGAAGTAGATTTTACCGTAGTCTGTACTCTCTCCTCGCTCACTGATAAGCTTTCTGCCGGCTGTTGTTGGAGTGGAGAATGAAGGAGACGCATCAAGCTGCTACAGGGGTATTATACAACTCAATTACTTCATTTATTTTATTCAGTGGTTTCTTCTAAATTTGGGAATCCACCTTAATAGCGATGGCCTGCGTCACACCATTACATACAGAGTGCAGTTCGATACCTCTTTAGATGTGTTTGGGGAGATTTTAACGTCTATCTTGAACGGGGCCGGCCTTTAATTTTGCTTTCTGTGCTAATGCGATGAATGTTTTTGTACATACTACTTATTGTATACTACTTTTTTATTAACCATTGTGGCTGAAGCTTTTGCACAATGCTTGTTTGACATTCAGTCATTCAGACATTCAATTTGTATGCATGTTTGACACTTCAGATTTATTAAATTTTGATATTTGACAAAATTTTGATTTTTGCCTTTCTTTTTTAGTGCTTCAACTCAGACTTCAGCAGAGAAGGACTCGAGAAGAACTTGTTAACCAAGGGATCATGCCACGTAAGAACCACTGACACCCTCCTACCAGTAGTTAATTAAAGTTGTATTAGTGGTTACATCGCAGTTCTGCAAAAACATATGTCGTGTTTTATAAACGCATGCTATTTCTGCAAATCTGTTAATTTCTGCACATCTGTGGAAAGGGTGACTTATACTTGTGTGAACCCAAGTGAAATCTAGTAGTCTTGTGGTTGTAGTAGGCAGGTTTACTCTTTCTCATCCTGCCTAAGATGTTGATTTGGTTTGGGTAATGTAAGATTGAGTCAAAGTCACTTCCTTTGCTTTGTGAGCGGTTTTTCAAAAAACTACATCAAAGGTCGAGCCATTCATATCACAGCTAAACACGTTTGGCTCAACCGTCAGCTTATCCCCATTCTGACGGCTTAAAGACAGATGATCTCGGCAAATGCGTCTTGTGTTGGATGGAGATGGTTGATTCTGTTAAGTCAGTTTGTGAAGGATAGTTTGCTGAATGACCTAAATGCTTAATGACGAGGTAATGTAAATCAGCACCCACATGCAGAAAAAAACTTTAAAATATCTCGGCGTCAATAACCCTGCAAGTCTTTTGACTTTTTGTTTTCCAGTAAAATATAAAAATGAGAAAAAACCCTCAATTTTGCTTGTACACAAAGCATCTCTTATATTTGTCGGTCGTGCAAAATGTTCATACAAAAAGCAACCATTTTAACATGCCGTTCACCTCAGTTGGTGCATTTCCTACAGTGATGATTTTTGTCTTTCAATGCGGATTTGTAATGCTCGGCTGTGAAAGTGCTATAGTGGTTGACAAGTTTAGCTAGGCGAGACATCTCATTTAACATGGCTGCTTTGGTCACGTCAAAGTTCACACATAACTGCAACAATTTTAATTTTGTCTCCAGCAAGAGAAAGTTAAAAAAAGCTTTGAGGCGCTTGAACGATCAGATGAAAGCGATTCTATTATCAGCATTGGATAAAATTTTACAGGCTGCTTCATGAACCCATTATGTGCTAATGTACGTCATTAGTGCTAATACAACGCTGTAAGGCGTTCACGTTAAAGGGCCGGGGTTCATTTGTGTCAGCGGTGCTTGACATTAAGCGGTTAGGCGGTAGATGTTTGAAGTTGACTACTTATAGCCTTTTTCTTACATTTTTCTGTCATAACCCTCAGTTGATTCCTGGAGGTGACTTACTAGTCATTCAATTCAAATGAATAGACTTGGTGCTTAAAGCAAAACAGAGTAAGTTATCAGTAAATGTAAAAATAGACAAAATGCTCAGCCGTCCTTATCACCTCTGTGTCTTCACATAAACCAAGTTAAACTTTCTGCTACTTTAAAGAGCTCTTTAGTCATTCTCTAAAGTTGAACAATATTTTTTCATATTAAACACTTAAGAAGAAGGTGTGGTGCATATTACAACATTACATCTAAAAAAAACCTGAAATGAAAGACAGGAAAGCAGAACCAGAGAGTTCAAACTAGGACAATTATTCTTTTCAGTAAATTGATGTACAAAAGGGGTCTTCAACCTTTTTGTGAGCTAGGGCTACCACAATGGATAAAACAATGAGGAGGGCTACTTTTTGATATAGCGATTTTCTTTTGCTTGTTGACTTTATTTTATTTAACTTGTTGATATGTTTTATTTTTTGTTTAAAATGTTAGCATACATAATATAAGCCAAGCTAATATAAATAACATGTAATAAATAAATTGAGGCTATTAATAGAATGTGCTTTGGCGGGCAACCATGGGCACCATGTTTGAGACCACTGACAGTGTTGGGAAAGTTCACAACTAGTTCAGTTCACAGTTCATATTTCAAAATTTTGAACTAGTTCACAGTTCCAAAAATGAACTAATTTATAGTTCTTTTTTCCATATTATTTAAAAAAAATGATTGCCATTATAGCCCATATAGAACCAAAGACCGCAATTATTTGATTAGTTTTAACACTGAAGCTAAATTCGTCAGATTTCATCTTCATATCCAACTTTAAATCCTTATCAAACCAGGGTTTACATTAGCATTGACTGTCTTTTAATTTTTGTATTTGCTTGCACATACCTTGAAAGGCTAGCCGGGTGCTTCAAGGGGGTCCCACATCGGGCGAGAAGCGCTGTGAGGCGTCGCGTGTAGTACAACTCGCAGGTATCGCACACCGCACGTGCACGTTAAATAGCGTGAGCTTAGTCAAAGTCTATTTAAGATCCAGAATATGCGTTAGCAGCCTATGTTAAAGCAACACTATGTAGTTTTTTTACCTTTAAATAATGTCTCTAAAATTATTTCAGTGATAGAACAACTTTTAACTGGACAAATTGTACTGTTGCTGCAACCTAAGCAGCCTCCTAGCTGCTACAAGCACACTCTGAAAGTGGCGGTGGAGGGTAGGAAACACAGCCCCACCCCTCCCCCTGCCTGCAGAAGAGTGTCTGATACCAGGCACTGTTGCGCTTTTCAACCACATGGGGGAGCTGCAAGTCATTTTTACATGGAAACTACATAGTGTTGCTTTAAACGTTAACGATTTAGGACAAATATGATGTTATTTAATGTTAAACTATGTGGCGCAGCAGGGATTTGGATTTCAGCAGCGTCCAGTCAGTGTTGTTTTGATGACGCATGCAGCCTGGTGGCGGTGTTGCCAGATTGGGTGTTTTTCCGCTACACATTAAGGCCTGTTTGCAGTGTGTTTTAGCCGGGTTTTCGCCTGGAAGACTCTATAGAAATCTGGCACCCTATTGAATGACGTTAAACTGAGAATGTGTGCCGTTCACAAGCACCAGAATGAACGGGTTCACCTTGCGTTCATCAGGCAGTAATACAGTACGTTTAGTTCACGTTCGCCCAAAATATGAACGAGTTCATGAACTTTCGTTCAATGAACTCGTTCAGGCACAACACTGACCACTGATGTACAGTAATACTTCAGACTGGTCTTATTATATCTTCCAGCATATGTTATTCAACCTGAAGATACTATGTGAAAAATTAAATTTTTTCCAGTGTATTACTGCTTTATCATTCTACAATATTTCATGTAGATTCGTTAAAGGATTAGTACATTTTCTTAAAAGAAAAATCCAGATAATTTACTCACCACCATGTCATCCAAAATGTTGATGTCTTTCTTTGTTCAGTCGAGAAGAAATTATGTTTTTTGAGGAAAACATTGCAGGATTTTTCTCATTTTAATGGACTTTAATAGAGCCCAACATTTAATACTTAACTCAACACTTAACTTTTTTTCTTCAACGGAGTTTCAAAGGTATAAAAAATCCCAAACGAGGCATAAGGGTCTTATCTAGCAAAACGATTGTCATTTTTGACAATAAAAATAACAAATATACACTTCTAAACCACAACTTCTCGTCATGTAGATCCGGTAGTGATGCGCCAGCTGACCCCACGCAATACGTCATGACGTCAAGAGGTCACAGAGGACGAACGCGAAACTCCGCCCCAGTGCTTACAAGCGTCTTGAAAGAGGACCGTTCCTACGTTGTTGTATATCAACTGATACTAATTAATGTCTTTGTGTCAGTTTATTGTTTAAAATGGTCCACAAATGTGCGTTTTATATATGTAACACGTGACCTCCCTACGTCACAACGCATTTATGTGAGGTCGCGCTGGACCGGACCTACACGAAAAGTTGTGGTTTAAAAGTGCATATTTTTTATTTTTCTTGTCAAAAATGACAATCGTATTGCTAGATAAGACCCTTATGCCTCGTTTGGGATCGTTTAGAGTCCTTTGAAACTCCGTTGAAAAAAACTGTTAAGTGTTGAGTGAAGTATTAAATGTTGGGCTCTATTAAAGTCCATTAAAATGAGAAAAATCCTGCAATTTTTTCCTCAAAAAACATATTTTCTTCTCGACTGAACAAAGAAAGACATCAACATTTTGGATGACATGGTGGTGAGTAAATTATCTGGATTTTTCTTTTAAGAAAATGGAATATTCCTTTAAGTCGTGGCATTGCTTATTATTATGAAAATAAAAATGTAAAAAACTTCACAGTGTAGATTTAATGGTACCACTTGAATCATAAGTAAATAATATTTATAAATTACAATTAATCCAAAGTTACTTTTATTGTATTAAATGTTTAAGTACACTACTTAAAACTATGCATTCAGTTAAGGACTACCTTTTTTGAGTGGAAGGAAGTCTTTTAGTGATTTTACTTTATGACAGACTTGTTGATATATATTTTTGCTTTAGTATTTATCTTGTGTGGTAATTGTTTTATAAAAGCAATGGTTAAAAAAGCAACAACGCTTTGCTTCGTCTAACACCGCCCTGCAACCGCAACTTATTCACGATACAGCAAACCAACAGTACCCTATTGCTTGCTAAAAGTAGGTGCATGACCGACCATGCATTTCATTTGCATGGGGTTTGTTCTGTACACACACACATTTACGCCAGATAACAGGTGATAAGTGGGGTGTTTAAAGGAAAACACCACCGTTTTTCAATGTTTTACTATGTTCTTACCTTAACTTAGATGAATTAATACATACCTATCTTTTTTCAATGCATGCACTTTTAATCTTTGTACAGCGCCTCGTGAATGTGTTAGCATTTAGCCTAGCCCCATTCATTCCTTAGGATCCAAACAGGGATGAATTTAGAAGCCACCAAACACTTGTTTTCCCTATTTAAAGACTGTTACATGAGTAGCTACACAAGTAACTTATGGTGGCACAAAATAAAACTTTTATTTTGAGCCATAGGAATAAATGGGGCATTAGGTTAAATGCTGCACATTCAAGAAACGCTGTACAAAGATTAAAAGTGCATTCATTGAAAAAAGATAGCTAGGTATTAAATGGGTATTAATTCATCTAAGTTGAGGTAAAAACATGGTAAAATATTTAAAAAATGTAGGTGTTTCCTGCTACTGTATAGACCGTTTCATCGGACGCACGTGCGCTGACGTGATACACGTCTGGATCCGAACTTTACTTCCGGTTTCGTTTTTTTTAATGGTCTGACTAGTTGCTAAACTGCTAAACAAATGCCTATAATAACAAATGTTTTGGTTTCCTAGGTAATCTATGTGTTGTTTTTTGCTTATTATATAAATAAACTATGTTTAAAGAACTTTGTTGTTATTTATTCTTAGCAGAGTTTACCGGAAGTTACGTGCGGACAATGACAGCCGCTTGTTTATGTTGTTACTGCTGAAACTGTCTATATCTCTAGCAGAAGGACTTGCTTATACAGTATTTGCATCAAATCTTATAACTTCCCAAAAGGTTTTTCAAACCATTTGATTATGTAGTTATATAACGTGAGCAAACTCTGTGAGAGTAATCTGGACAAGGTTTGGGTTGAAAGGGCCTGCCTGGCATAAACATAACCGCCATGACTGACAACAGTGAAACTAATAACAACATTAAGGCGAAGCACTTATCCCGTAACTGTCTGGATCTAAATGTGGAACCCAATAGGAAGCGAAATGTGCAAACGGATGCGCCTAGAGTTTCGTAATGTAGCTGTATTTGCTTTTCTGTTAAATAATGCTCCCAAGTCCTGTTTTCACTTTCTCCCTTTCACTTGTCAAATGCACTTTCTGTCTGGCGTTTTCCATTATAAAACAGCTTTTAATTTACTTCTATAAGTGTCACTGTCACAAATAATGTGCACATTTATACCTTTATCTTGTCACAAGGAAATGCTCAACTTCATAAACAGTTATCAGCACCATAATCACATAGCCAGGATGCAGTGTAGAAAGGAAACGTAAGACTCTGATCTAAGGCCTATGACAGGTGCACATACAGCAGCAGCAGATGTGTGCTGGTGATTTAAAGCTCTGATTTGCTTCTGACTTTTGATGTGAATGTGGTTACAGCGACTTTTCACTTAAATCCAGATACTCTGCATAAAATTAAACAGCATAAAATGGAGCCCAATGTATATGGATTTATAAACATTTTTCTGTGAATAGAAACATTGGATAGGGGAGAGCGGGGCACAACCTAATGCTTTTTGGTTTTGGCTCAATCATTCAAAAAATATTTGAGTTTGATTCATTATCTTTTTACACAAGCAACACACACATCTCTGCTAAAAATAAACATTTGAAGTTCTAGTACTTACCGTTCTTGGACAATTGCACCAAACATGACAGAAGTGCAAACGTTACAACTTACCCCATAGGTGGGGTTAATTGTAACAGGCAGGGGGTTAATTGTAACACTTGCTAAAAATTAAGTTTGCAGGCAAATATTTTCATACTATTTTGTCTATACAATTGAAGTGGATATTGTTTATGTATCTGTCTATAGTAGACAGGTTTCCACACTAGATTCATTCATCCAACCTATTCTAACAATAGTTCAATTATAAATGGATACAAATGTCTAAATATGTGAGGAAAAAGCAGCACAATTATGAAAAAACTTTTTTATATGTGACCCAGTCTGTAAACCATACTACAGTTTCAAAATCAAATTCTGAGATAATGAGAATCAAAGTCTGATTTTAGCCATTCATTTCATTATGATTTCAATCTTTGACGTGACCTTATTCAATCAATATTAAAGATATGGACAAAAATAAATTTGACACACGATTTTTGATAAGACAGGCACATTTATTTTGTTGGCAGCCAGCAATCATTCGTGTGTAGCCTATTTAAAACAACGACAAGAATTACGCTAATGTTAGCGGTTTTTATATCGTAAGTGCTGAGGGATTTTTTGTAACACAGCGTTACAATTAACCCCACGGGGTCAAAATATTTTCAAGCCCACCAAAAAAGTTGCTAAGAGCTGCAGACATATTTCAAAACGATGCTATGTTTTAGTCAACAAGACACTGATTAAGATGCATAGCATTGGTTTTGGTATCTTACACACCCGACTTAGAAACCAAAAAAAAACATATGAGGAAAAAACTTGTTCATCAATAACTCTCTGGAAAAACATTATACATTTCCAATAATTTGCGGGAGATCGTCTTTTTGCAGCATGAAAAAAATACCGGAAAAACAAAACGCTCAACCTTGTGCAACTATGTAAACAGTCCGTGTTACAACTAACCCTGCGTTAGTTTTTGCCCCGCTCACCCCTACAGTACCTATAGCCCATTTCACACCGAGCACATTGTTATTCTGAACCAAATCTAAACAATATGGGGCGGTTTCCTGAATAGGGATTAGACTAGTCATAGACTAAAATAAATGTAAGAGTTGTCCAAACTAAAAACAACTTAAACTGACATATCTTAAAATGCATCAGTGCTCTTTGTTTTACCTCAAAATGCACACCAGTAATGTTTTTATCAAGGCATGTTTGTTCAAACTAGTTATATTCTCTATTTAAACTATGGCCTTGTCCTGGCTTAAGCTAATCCCTGTCTGGGAAACCACCCCTAAACCAGTTATATGATTTTATACCTTAGGGCTGTTGAAAGCTTTATTTTGATTTGGTTGAAAAATGCTCTATGGGTATGCATTATTGGTCTCGTACACACTGCAAACTTTCGGGAGTGACAACCGCATTAAAATGCTGGAGTGAATCCCCTAAATGTTTGTTTCATGTCTGTACAGAACAAGACTCACTCCCGAAAATGTGATGATTGACACAGAAATAACCATAGCAACGTTGTGCCGTCTCGCGTGCTTATCACTCACAGCTTTGACCAAAATAATAACAGCATTGTGTTTTGCAATAAACCTCCGTCTTGGCGTTGTGTATTTAACGCTTTTGTGAGGCTGCTTCACAGCGCGAAGCGCGCGGTCTTGCAGTCACAGTGTTGACAGGTCCACGTCTTTTTTGTACGTAAATACCGTTTTGACGCTTAACCGCTTATGGCTTTTGGCTCATGAAGCGATCAAGTTTTTGTGTTAATAAAGTGTGAGGGTGCCGGTCCCAATATTTTGATCTTCGAGGTAAAGCATTTAGATTTATTTCGGTTTATTATTGGATCTTTCTTGTTCGCTGTTTTTTTTAGTGCAAGATCTGGCAACACTAGTCAGCAAACGCTTTTGCCTCTGTCATTTTCTGAACCGCGCATACTCTTCTGTCCTGTTTATGATGAACGTTTAAACACTTGATTAACTACTAGTTGTTCAGTTCGAAGGTTTTGTACACACTGGGCAGAGTTTTTGTAAATTCGGTTGTCACTACCTGCATTTTGCGGGAGTTAATTCGCTTGTAGAATGCGGTTGTGAGTCCCATAAATAACTGAACTGTGTGTGTACAGAACAGGATTAAGCATTAAAAGGTGAAGTGACAACCAAATTAATATGCAGTGTGTACGGGACCTTTATTCGATAAACACATACCATGTCCTGTCAAATGTCTTAAAATAACCACCGAGCAATGTCTTAGCAATGTCTGTGGTAACTGTGGACTAAGCAGAATAATTGACTTCAAAAGAATTTTAAAAACCCAACGGGTGTGCATTATTTTCGAATAATTCAATGGCACGTCATCAATTATTCCTATATATATAATATATATATATATATATATATATATATATACATATATATATATATATATATATATATACATATATATATATATATATATATATATACATATATATATATATATATATATATACATATATATATATATATATATATACATATATATATATATATACATATACATATATATATATATATATATATGTGTATATACATATATATATATGTGTATATACATATATATACATATACATATATATATATATATATATATATATATATATATATATATATATACATATACATATATATATATATATATACATATATATACATATACATATATATATATATATATATATATACATATATATACATATACATATATATATATACATATACATATATACATATATATACATATATACATATATACATATATATACATATATATACATATATACATATATATACATATATATACATATACATATATATACATATATATATATATACATATATATATATATATACATATATACATATATATATATATATATATATATATATATACATATATATATATATACATATATACATATATATATACATATATACATATATATACATATACATATATATACATATATATATATATATATATATAAGTAACTTTTGATGTTTGGGGGAGTCTGAGAGCTTGAAATTATGATGGGACGGTTCTCACACACAAAGTGGTTTCGCACTGAACCCTTGCACACATACATTTCTTGAGGCTGATGGCTTTTGTGTTTTGATGCTAAAGGTTATGGGGCATATTTGGTTTTGGTGTGTGTGTATGTGAGCAATGATGTGAAAGGAGCCATGCTCTGCTGTGGGCAGCATGAACTAATATGACCTACAAGCCTCTTAATAAATAGCAACTTTCTCTTTAGCTTTTATATGCAGGCCTCTCTGTATTTCAACACCGTGTTATAACACTTATCTCTACAGTTATAACGTAGCATCTATGATAACCAGGACGAGGAAAAGTTTTGTTTTAGGGTTTTATTAAATATGTAGCCAGCACAGACACATTTCAGATTGTTTAGACTGTGAACCTGGTGGATTAAACACGGTCTGCTTCAGATGTGTTTAGCACAGTATTATTTTTAGATGTATTGCGCGTTGGGCCTGCACGGTATGGGGGGCTGTTTTGTATTTCTGCGATGTTATTTGCGATTATGAGCAAAACTGGATGATTTCACCAGATGACATAAAGCTTTGTTTGAAAGCATTTAACTTCTGCTTTGCATTTCTGAATAGCTCACAGATTTTATTTTAGATAATTTAGTTACATTCGTCATGGTTTTTCCGTTTGAAACCATTCTTCTTATATACAGTAGTGTAACACTTGCAAAGGCATCCGAAATAGATTTCCTTTTGAAATAAATGTTCTGCGATGAAACTATTGCAGAGGCGCACATTGCGATGACGATGCTGAAACAATACATTGTGCAGCCCTATTGCACGTGTACATGCATCATCACAATGTTATATTGCTCTTGTATATGTTGTTCCGGGTACATGCAGGATTTTTTCTTTGATTCTTCTTAATCATCATATTTATCTTTACATTTATCTTATTTCCTTGTACTGTTTCACAACTATAAGCTTTACTTCAGTTACACAAAAATAACATTTTCTCCTGATCAGAAAAGGCTATGAATTGTCTTTGTACACACATAAATGTTTCCTGTAATCTGCTCTACGTAAGCTATTTGTGATTTCTCTAAGTGACTGACAAATGTGACCCTGGACCACAAAACCAGTCATAAGTAACATGGGTTTATTTGGAGCAATAGGCAACAGTACATTTTTAACTTTATTATGCCAAAAATCATTAGGATATTAAGTGAAGATTATATATGTTTTTCCTCTTTAAAACGCATTTTTGACTTATGCGACTTATACTCCGGAGCGTATTATGGTCTTAAAAATACTGTAGGTGTATCTCGGCTAAATGTTGTACTATCCTAAAAAACCATACATCAATGGAAACCTTATTTATTTTATTTATTAGCTTTCAGATGATGTATAAATCTCAATTTTAAAAAAAAATGACCGTAATGACGGTCCAGGGTCACAAATGTTTTCCTTCACACTTTAATAACAGTTTTATTGCAGAGGAAGTATGCTATTTATTTTAATAGTCTTTTTCATATCTCTTTTACCTTCAGCACTGAAAAGTTCTGCTTCCTTTCACGAACAAAGACGAAGTTTAGAGCGAGCCAGGGTAAGATGCATTGCATTTTTAAAATCTATTTTCTTAATTTATTAAAAAGGTAAAAGCTTATCTTTCTATTTCTTTAATAATTGTAGACTGAGGACTACCTGAAGAGAAAGATTCGCAGTCGTCCAGAAAGATCTGAGCTGGTCAGGATGCACATTTTAGAAGGTGAGTGTTACTACATACTAAAAACTCTGGGTTATTTTTTTAACCCAGCGTTGGGTCAAAAAGGGAAAAACCCAATCATTGGCTTAAATTTACTTCGAAAATGTTTATATTTGATAACCCAATAAGTAAAAACAACCCAGCATTTTGAGTTAAATTACAACCCAACAGGTTGGGCTCGTCCCTTTTTGACCCAACGCTGGCTTGAAAATAACCCAGCATTTTTTTACACACCTCATACATGATCTGCTTATAGTTGTCTCTGTATATAATATTATATTATGTATTATACATAAATGATCACAGATCATAAATTAATGTATGTATACAGAGACATCGGCTGAGCCCTCTCTTCAAGCCAAGCAACTTCTGCTAAAACGTGCCCGTCTGGCCGATGACCTGAATGATAAAATCTCCCAGCGGCCCGGACCAATGGAGCTCATTCACAAAAACATCCTTCCAGTACACAGCAGCCTCAAACAAGCCATCATAGGTACTAAATCATTTTACTGTAAATACAGTAGTGCCAAAAATGTTTGGGCCCTTACGCCACACTCAAAGAGCCCCATTTACTACCACAGTATTCTTTTTCTTACTATGACAGTCAATGGGGCTCATGATCTGTATTTTTTCTGTTTTTGTACTACAGTCAATACAGTGAAAATGAAGTACAGTATTGATATACTGATTTGTCTTGTTATCAAGAGAGACCAATCACGATTCGCTGTCTGTCACTTTCTTGCTTCGTCTTGTTGCTCGCTATATCAATCTTCTACGTCTGAGACCTTGTACAAAATTATTCGAACATGACCTCTCTAACTCGCACGTATTTAAATAATTGATTTCTGGGATATTTTACATCATCATTTGTGGGCATCAGGGAGCCCCTCTCAATATCTGGAAGAAGTGGGATGTCTGAAACAAGTAGGGTCTACTGCCTATACCACACCAGAGCAAAAGTTAAGGAAAAGTCTAGCTGAACTTTAAGTCGTTTCACTCATTGAACTTCTTAATACTTAACCTTTTCGTCTCCACTAAAGCCCCATCCAAATCCATTCAGCAGTCACCATCTTTATCTTTTCACCTTTATCTTTAAGCTCCGTTTTAGCAATTGGCTGATGTTCCCAAGTCTGCATTTATATTCCCCGCACTAAATGCTTTATTTAGATCCTTTTCTTTTTCTCACTTAAAAGTCACACAGGCACACCAGAGCTCGCTGTTAGCGCTTAGCGTTATTCATCTTCATATCTATATTGCGTTCCTGCAGCAGGCGCATTGGATGTTAATTACATGCAGAGTTATGGTAATGAGATTGGTGCGCGTCAAACACAGAGTTAAATTAATTAGAGGGAAATTTACATTCGCGTTTGTATCCGCCACTTTATAGAGGGCTGAGATGATGAACTCTGCTGCAATGTGTGATGCCGTATAAACATTAGAGCGAATGAGACCGGCTTAAAATATTTGTTTACTTCTAGTCTCTTAAAGGGATAGTTCACCATTAAAAATAAAAATTCTGTGTTGTTCTAAACCTGTATGAATTTCTTTTTTCTGATGAACACAAAAGAAGATATTTTGAGAAATGATGGTAAACACACAGCAGATAGTGACTTCCATAGTAGGAAAAAAAAGTATTGTGGAAGTATTGTGATGAATTTATCCGCGAGACGGCACCAAGCAGGCCCTGACAACTAATGGCTTCAAAAAAGGTCTTCACAAACCTATGGGTGACGTCTTGGACACTACGTCCATATTTTTTTAGAGTCTATGGTTTTAAAACAATCAAAATTCAGCGTTTTTTATAGTGGATGATAAAACAAATAAAAAACTGGCCTTTTTGGTAAGCAACCACCTTGCAATCAGTAACAACCCGTTGCAACACCCGGGCATTGTAACGGCAAGTATGCAAGTTCCTTGTAAACTGTGTTTATTTAACTGGATTAACCTAACAGTGATTTTTGTTTCTTTTTTCTCTCTTCTTCATCACATCAGATACCCAGTTTCCAAAAGTCGAGAGCTCATCGTTCGACGAGGAAAGCAGTGATGCGTTCTCGCCTGACCAAATAGTCTGTCAAGACTCTCCTCCTCCTGGCTCCACCCACTTATCGTCTCCACCTGCGATACCTGCCAGTGAAACCACACCCAAAAAGGTGCGTGCACATTCTCATACAGGTACATTCGCATATTTAGCATCTCTACGCTAAAAATTTGTGTGCCATGAACCATAATAATCTGTTAAGTAAGTGAAAGCATGCTACAATTTTTTCATACAGATTTATTAAAGGAGTAGTCCACTTTATAGATGGGGCCCATTGACTTACCATAGTATTTTTTTTCCTACTATGACAAGTCAATGGACCCCAACTTAAAAGTGGACTACTCCTTTAATTGAAAGTGTGCATCTGTGTGACGTTTCTCTTAACCGATCGTAACCCTTTTTTAATTTTAAGGGGAAAATTTTAATTATTCATTTAAAGGTAATGAATTTAGCAGGACGCAAAGGGGTCTATAATGTTATGGCACCAATCAAGTTCATGTTAGTACATGGTATAGGTGTGCGAATTGGGACGTAACCAAACTCGGTGGCTCCAACACATGCATTTTTTTTTTTTTTACAGAAAATGAGGTCAGAACCTGGATGAGTTGTTGCAGCTGCAGTAAATTCTTAATGTTATTGAAATAATAATCTATCATCAACATACTACACACACGCGCCCGCTTTGATGTTCAGCGTAGCTTTTTATGCCCACTCAGCTCTCTAGAGTTGTGAATTATCTTCAGCGGGCAAACCGGCTTCACTCGGCTCATTAAACTTCCCCACGCGCTTACAAACATACAGTGGGTGTGCACTCGCACTTCATCATCTCCACACATTTGTGTTTTGGTTCTTTAGTCACGTATGGACACGCACGCTTACTTTCTCGTAATGTAGTTTGAGCGTGTTTAGCGTACCAAAGATAATGAAGTTCCCTGATTTCACCAGCTTTTCCAATTTCTCTTTTAGGTCCCGCCCGCTCCTCCTCCGCCTCCACTGCCAAACACAGCTGGCCCCGCCCCCCAGCAGAAACTGGCCAATGGTACAACAGGCCAAAAGCAAGCTTCTGCATTGCAAAAGGTGAGAGATCGTTTTGACCTGTTTCGTAAAAGCTGCAACTACTATTTTGAAGCTTTATGCTGTCCGAGTAACGCACAGAAAGCTTTTTTGCAAAGTAAAATCGAAACTTCAAATAACTCTGTATTTAATTTATCGTGTGTCATAAAAAGATCAAAGAAATTGATGTACTGTGAAAACCTTCTCCACAGTCCAAAAACTGGGTCCAAAAATGTGACTTATAGCTTTAACACATGACTGTCCGCATTTACGTATCTACAGTCAGTGTCTATTTTAGTCATAAAGGCTGAAATATATTTTTAACACGGTCATCGATCATTTCAGTCTGATCTCAACAGTGCGCTCAAGACATTTCAGCTCGAATTGTTTTATGAATCAGTCAGAAAGTAATGTAGGCTTGGCAGAGACTGTTATAAAGATGTGACATTTAAATGATTTATTTGGCACAATACCTTTGTTTGAGTACAGGAGCATAGAATTTAGCATTGTTGTTCATTATACAATTATAAAAGATTTCTTTAAAATGTGACTCAATGGTGATGCCAAAACATTCATGATGTGAACTTTCCAAGGTCAAGTATTGATAGGGGAAACTTGCTGCCTTGTGACTGGATTTGACACTGTATCATTACTCAGACTGTGATTTGCTTAATTACTTATTTGTCATCTAGTAGACCATAATGTTAAGCATGGAAAGGTAGTGGGAAAGGTATTTTACTCCGGCAATGCATATACTGATAAAATGTATTACTTTATTGCACTATTAGTCACAATGGGGCAGTTTGCCAGACATGGCTTATCCTAGTCCCAGACTAAAATGCATGTTTGAGATGCCTTAAAGGGAACTTTTGGGATTTTAGCTCATTCATCGTATCCCCCAGAGTTAGATAAGTCCATACATACCCTTTTCATCTCTGTCCGTACCGTATCTCTGTCTGACACACCCACCGCTAGCCTAGCTTAGCACAAAGACTGGAAGTAAATGGCTCCAGCTAGCATACTGCTCCCAATAAGTGACAAAGTAATGCCAACATTTTCCTATTTATGTGTTTTGAAATAACAAGGTGGTATGAGAGACAGCCATCTTTTAACCATATACATACTGGAAACTACAGTACTGTGCAAAAGTGTTAGGCCACCACCACCAGACTTGTTGTTTAAGAAGTTTTAATGTACATCCATATTTATTTTTCAATCTATTTTATTAAGATATAAACAGAAAATACAGTAAATATGTACAGAAAAATAAAAAACTCAATTTTCAGGACTAAATGTCGTCTTTAGGCATCGTCTGTGTTCAGTGTGACCTCTCTGGGCACTTAACACATCTTGAGCGTTTTTGAGCAGAATGAAGTAAAAAGACTAATTTCTTTAAAATCAGAAATTAGGGTTTAATTTTATTTCGGTTTAAGGGATTCTGTAGTTTCCAGCTATTGCTCAAGTGGAATGGGAGTTTACCCTCAAAACTGGACACATCAGTTTACATTTTTATGCAGTTTTTAATACTATATACACATTTCATGGATTTTCTGGTTGTATTCTGTTATTAAAGAGACTGAGAAACAATTATATATGATTACTATAACATTGCAAAAACAACAAATCTAATTCTGGCATGGTGGCTTAAGACACTTGCACAGTACTGTATATTCTCAGAAAGCGAAGCACTGCTACTTGGGCGGAGTGTCTCCCATGACCTTGTTATTTGTACACGCTTTGACTATACCTGTACATATCACAACATATAAATAGGAAAATGTTGGCGTTATTTTGTCACTTATTGGGAGAAGTATGCTAGCTGGAGCCATTTACTTCCAGTCTTTGTGCTAAGCTAGGCTAGCGGTGGGTGCATCAGACAGAGTTACGGGACATACGGAGATGAAAAGGGTATGTATGGACTTATCTAACTCTGGGGGATACGATGAATAAGCTAAAATCCCCAAAAGTTGACGTGTTCCTTTAAAGAAATACTCCACTTTTATTTAAAAAATCCCGATAATTTATTCACATAAACATCTTGGATGACATGGGGGTCTTTCTTTTTGTTCAGCCGATAAGAAATTAAGGTTTTTTATTTGTTATTTTTTGAGGTAAACATTCCAGAATTTTTCTCCATATAGTGGACCTTTCAATGCTGCTTCAAAGGGCTCTAAACGTTCCCAAACGAGGCATAAGGGTCTTAGATAACAAAACGATCATTATATTCACCAAAAAAAATTTAAATGTGTACTTTTAAACCATAACTTCTCATCTTGCAATTGCCGTGTGATGCGACAGCGGGACGTTATGCTTTATGTAATCACGCCGAAAGGTCACACATTACATATGCGGACCATTTTAAACAATAAACTGACACAAAGACATTTATTACTATCATTCCACATACAACAACTTCGAAACAGTCCTCTTCGTCCACACTTGTAAACACTGTCGGGTAGTTTTGCATACCTCATACGTGACCTTTTTGACGTGATTACATAATAATGTAAAGTCACACTGACGCGTCACATAGCTAGTGCAAGACAAATAGTTATGGTTTAAAGTCCTTTTTTTTTGGCGAAAATGACAATTGTTTCGCTAGATAGGACCCTTATGCCTCAGTTGGGATAGTTTAGAGCATTTTGAAGCAGCATTGAAACTGCTATTTTAAACTGCATTAAAACCGTACTGTACATTTTTGCGGTCCACTATATCGAGAAAAAACCTGGAATTACCTTAATTTCTTCTTGACTGAACAAAGAAAGAAATTAAAAGATTCTTCATATCATCCAAGATGTTTATGAAAGTGGAATATTCCTTTAATTTAAAAACATCTTGAACTGATACAGTATCTTAACATATATCAGTGCAATTGTTTTGTCTAGATGCACAACAGTATTTTTTTTGTGTAAGGTATGTTTGTTTGTAAGGTATGTGTGAAATGTCCTAGTTCTTGATTAATCTAAACCCTGTCTCCCCTCCACCACCCCTTTGAGTTTAAATGTAAATATATTTATTGGTCTTTGAAATAGTGTATTTCCTGTTTTTGTTAATGGAGGCTTCCATTTAAACTAGCATGTTGCTGCATCATCAGTCTGAATCGCTGTCTTTATTTTTCTCTCTTAGGGTGGTAAAGCGTCAAACGAACGGCCTATTCAGCGCACTAAAAAGGTTAAGGACAATAAGCCAAAGGTAAAGAAGCTGAAATACCACCAGTACGTTCCTCCGGATCAGAAGGCCGAGCGTGATCCTCCACCAATGCTCGACTCCTCCTACGCCAAACTCCTCTATCAGCAGCAACTCTTCCTTCAGCTGCAGATCATCAACCAACAGCAGCAAAACTACAACTACCCTACCATCCTACCGGCACCGCCCAAGTAAAATCCACGTCTATATACCTGTTTACTAGTTAATCTTGCATGACTTATTCAAGAAATCAAAAGAAAAGTCAATAGGAATTGAATTCAATAAGTGTTTTTTTCTTTCACTTTAAATCATATTTTTGCTGTTTCTTTGTTTTAAATGATATGATTAATACATTTAGGCCTCCAGCTGACCAACAGCCTTCTTCAGCCAATGGCTCTTCACCATCCAGGAATGCCCCGCCCCCTCAATTAACATCCACTACTTTCCACCTTACCGCAAAATTTGGGCCTCTGCCTCCCAACTTGGATGAGCTTAAGGTGATGAGCTGTGATTATTTATTATTGTCCGCTACTGTTATTGTAAATACTGTAATTTAAGAAAATTCATTAATCAATGAACTGATGTCGTTCTTCGCATCTCCTGTAGGTGGCAGAGCTGAAGCAGGAGCTGAAACTGCGTGGCTTGACCGTATCTGGAACCAAAAATGACCTTATCGAACGGCTGAAGAACTTTGAGGAACAAAACGGTGGAAATATGCCAACATTTTCAAGCAGCAACACAACACAACAGCAACCAGGCCCACCCTCAGGCAACGTCCCTGCCGTAGGAGGGGCCTCTTCCCCTCGGCAATCAACGGATGGCAATACGGTGGCTTTTTCGATCCCATTGGCTGCCACTGCAGAACAGGGCAGGACTAGGGCGACAGCTCCGCAGATGATGCCGTTTGGCAGCACTAGCTCCTCCCCTCCCGTTTCGCCCACTCACTCTGAGCGCTCATTGGCTGGGATGAGTCCAGATGAAATGAGCTGTAATGGGGATGCTTTTGGTGAAATGGTAAATGTCTATATTTATTTTTTGAATCCAGAAAATGTATTTTATGTAAGTACTTAAATAATTTGAACTCTGCTCCTTACAGGTGACGTCTCCTCTTACCCAGCTCACCTTGCAGCCCTCTTCCCCTTTCACAACAACAGTCCGCATTAAGGAGGAGCCCAACAGCCAGGCACCCCGGTCCTCCTGTTGTCTGGCATCCACTACAGCGCCCCCTGTAGACAAGGACCGGATGCTGCAGGAGAAGGACCGGCGCATTCAGCAGCTCACGCGCATGCTGTTGCAGAAGCAGCAGCTGGTGGAGTCTCTCCGCTCACAGCTGGAGGGCAAACCGGTCCGAGTGAAAGAGGAATCTGCTGATGTCAGTATAGAGATGGTCACAGCCGCTGTGAAAGAAGAGGTCATAGAGGTGCATGAAGAGAGTGAGATGGCCACAGAGCCTCAGGCCCTCCCGCAGGCAGCGGAGACGCAGATGCAAGCGCAGCTGCTGCAGCAGAGGTTGGAGCAGGATCGGCAGCAACAGCTAGTAATGCAACAGAATCAGCGTAACCTGCAGCAACAAGCGCATCAGAGGAAGAGGAAAACAAACAAACATCCCAACCAGATGCAGGCCAAACCGCATCTGCAAAAACAAGTCAGTGTTGACTAGCATTCATTATTTGCATTATTCATAAAAACCCATTTAAAACCGATTCACAACATGTAAGGTCAAGTCTTGTGATTAAATATTTAAACATTTATCTTTTTTTAAAGCAGGTGTCTCAGTCTGACACTAACCAGCAGTCAAGTCACGTTTCTGCAGTCACATTGGATGTACCTAAATCTAACTCCGCCCCCACAATTGTGATGGACAGCAATGGCAACCAGTTCCTGCTAACTCTGTCAAATCAAAACACAGAGACCCCAACCCGAGGCCAACCCAAGAGCAAAACGACCAATCATATCACGCTTCAGGTAATATTTGTTTTAACATTTAAGCTTACACTTCTGAAAAATCCAGGTAAGACCAGCATAAGCCGGTTTAGGCTGGTCTCTCAGCTTGGATTTAGCTGGTGTAAAAAGCTGGTCGAGCTGTGTGTTGGTCACTTTTTAAGCTGGACTTAGCTGGTCAGGCTGGGAGAATTAGCTTAAACCAGCTACTGCCACCTTAAGGAGCGATTCACATTTCGCATCTAAACTGCGTGGAAAACACAATTGCCGGTTGGTTCTTGTCACATGACCTGCGTTGCGTTTGTGGCAACTGAAAGTTAAAATGTTTTTAACGCCATGCGGATGTGTCTGGAAAAAACAAGCGTGTGGCACTGCATGTGTGCCCCAACCGGGTCGCATCCATTATGAGCGCGCATGCCGCGCGCCTACATTTAAAATAACAAACTTGAGCGCGCAAAAGACGCGAAATGTGAATGGCCCCTAAACCAGCTAAAACCAGCTACTGATCTTTTTTTTTCAGTAGGGTGTAAAACAAATATTTTTATGCACTGACTTATATTAATGTCATTTTCAGAGACTACAGTCCACACCTATCAGGCCACCCAGCCAATCAGTCGCTGAATTGCCTAATAACAATAACCAATCCGAACGGCCCATACAAACCGTCATTTTGAAGCAGCCAATCAAAAAGGTTTGTCGATTACTTTTGCTGTGCTGTCTTTGTGCTGTACGTTGGCATATAGTTTAAAAATAAGGCCTTCAATATGAAGGAACGATGTGTATCATTACTTGCTCATTGGAGTGATTATGAGGCTTTTAAACACCGTTGATAAAAATGCTAATTGCTAATCACTGTCAGTTGAGCTAAAGCATGAGCTATTAGCCCATTAACACGGAGACTAATTGAGATGCATGTTTTTACGTTCACAGGCACTAAAGCCAGATCTTAAAGTGACATACAATTACAAAATGTCAAACTCTGCATCCATCTCAACGTCATCCAATTTCCAGACCTCCATTTCTCCAATGGATTCAACAACCAACACCAGACCAACATCTCCAAACAACAACAACAACAACAATGTAAGGGCTTTTAATGGTTTTAAGTCTGGCTGTGAGTAACCCACTTCTAGCCAAACTTAACTTCAGTGGCGGTTGGTGACTTCTTTTTTCGAGGGAGCATGTATGTAAAAATATGTGTTCTGCGCGTCAAGTGATCCTGTGTGCATTAGACGTCTTTTCCTGTAGCTCAATTGGTAGAGCATTGTGTTAACACTTCAGAGGTTTGGTTTCCTGCACTTTGGATAAAATCATCCGCCAAATGCATTCCCACATACAGCAACACCTGCTAACCGTCCGATTGGTTCACACAGTGTAAGCTTGTTTGTTTATAAAACATTTCGGCTAATTTGATAAAGCTTTTAGCTGACTGTAAAAGTGTAGCGGTCTGTACTCCACTTCACACATTTACCAGATTTAAATTTGTTGTGCAGTTGTATTTTTAGTGATTTTATCACTACAACAACAGAGAAAATGCAAGAAAAGATTTTGTCTGGGTCTGCTTATGAGGTTTCTTTTCAGGATGTTGCATAAGAAAGTAGCTGCCTATGCAGATGGTAGATAGCAAGGCACATCAAGAAATTCTTCCTGATGCTTAACACAAATTTGTCATACAAGACATGAATTCTGATCAGAACTGCGGTTCTGTATTGCACAGATTTATATGCATAGAAATGAAAAGAGCAAAGCATGTTTGTGGTAACATCTTAAGCTTTTATTTTCATTTGACATACTGGTTGTTCAGTTCAGTGGCAAGTTCATGAAATCTCTCTTTGTTTTTGGGCATGTTATGTGTCACTTCCTCCCTTTAATGTGCGTCCATTTCTGTTCGTCAGGAAATGATGTGTCAGGACCAGCGACCTTTGCTCTCTTCTCCGACCTCCAGTTTGTGTTCTCCCAGTCCCATTGGTCACCAGGTAGCGTCTCCAAAATTTCCACAAACTGTTGTTTTTGTACTTGTTTTTATGACCATATTGCATCGTTAGTGGGGCTGATTTAGGATCAGTTGTCTTGTCATTATTTGTACTAAATATTTCTGGTGATTATTTACGATCCTGATTGTTGCTTCTCCATTGGTCTACTTTCAGGAAAATGGCTGTAACCAGCAGGTTGATGACCTGTTTGACATCCTAATTCAGCGTGGAGGTAAGCGTGTCTTGCTTTATTTATTTAAATTTTTTGCGTACATACGTTTTTATTGATCCAAAGACTGTTTTCCTAAATCCTCCAGACATATCAGAAAATTTCAAATCCACCCCTGATCCCGTTCTCGAACGGCTCCGCCCAAATACGCCTCTTTCATTAAGCCCCTTTCCTATCACAGTCACCACCCCTCCCTCTGATCTGCCCCTCAAAACTTGGATTTTAGAACCTCAACCTCCATCTAATACCCACACCAACCGTGAGACGGGAAGCGGCCGTCTTGAAGATTTCCTGGAAAGCACTACTGGCAAACCATTGCTGGGTGTGGAGCCCGGAGGACCCATGACGCTAATCGTGGATCTCCACAACCAAATGCTCAGCACACCGAGTATCCTCGACCACCCTTGTTCGCCAATGGATACGTGTGACCTGAGTTTCACTAGTCACTCGGTGTCAGACTCCATTCCTGACAGTATGGATTGGCTAGACTTTGGAATGGGTGGTGTTGGAGGGGAGGGGCCAGGGATGATGAACCTGAACGGACACGCCCCCTCTAGCTTATTTTCGGCAGACTTTCTGGACACGTCGGATCTTAATTGGTCCACCTTTTAGCTTGTGAGGTTTTCTTGGATGCCAGTCTGAGCCAGGATTATCATCCTTCACTTACTAAAGGTTTTATAATTGTTTCGTGCATTGACTTTTCTAGTTCAGAACAACTGATGAATTAGATAAGAAACTTGCTACACTTTTCCTTAACCCTAACCCACTCAAAAAGCAAAAATATGCGCACACACGTACATCTCAAAGATTTTTATTCTGTATTTATTTGATCTGAAAGATAGCATTTGTTCATCTGCTGTAATTCACTAAAATGTTATATATATTTAGCAGATGCTGTTGTGACACTCTCCAGATGAAACACTCTTTCACAAATGTCTCTGCGACATACGTGTGGTTACTGGTAGTCACAAAAAAACCAAGCAATCTGTTTCTTAATAGTAAATGCACATACAGTGTTGGTTTTTTTACAGCAACTAAATATAAAATTTTGTCATTTTAGATGCTGAAGCATCTTTTTGAGCTCGCTTTACCAAATATATTTGGCCAGCCAATCCATATACTGCGTATTGAAAACATATCCGTATCTGTCTGGATATTACTATTTATATATAGTTTTTTACTCTTTCACATCGCAAAAATAAGCCAATTTAAAGGGGCCATATCATTAAAATCTTACTTTTTCCATGTTTATGTGCTACAGTTGGGTCATCAGTGCTACTAAAAAAGATCAACCCAGTAATGTAGTTTTAGTAAACTATTTTCTGCAAGCATGTGAAAAAATAGGTAATTGAAATTTGGCTCCCCTTGTGATGTCAGAAGGGGATCTTATTATAATAATAATAATACCGCCCCTTAATCTGCAACTATCCAACCATTTAATGCAAAGAGAAAAAGAAAGAGAAAATAATTGACAGTTCAATTCAATTTCGATTTCAACCGACTGGCGATTAGTGTTTGCATTTCATCAGCTCATTTGCATTTTAAATGACACACGCCAAAATGGCACATTTTAATATATAAAGATATAAATTATCTATATGGTATTTTTAGCTAAAACTACTCTAGGGATATCAAAAACTTATTTTACATCTTAAAAAAGTCTTGTGAAATGTCCCCTTTAAAGCATTCCCATTTAGGGCAATAAAATTATTATATTTTTAGACTAAGATATATGACCAGGGCATGAAATTAACACCCGACCACGCGCCAAATGCGGGTGGATTTTGCAATTGGCGGGTAACACTGTCAATCTACCAGCCACATTGGCGGGTAGCCAATGCGAATCAGTGATGCGCGGGTCATTGTAGAAACAACCCACTCCCGACCGACATTTTCAACTAACCCGCCCACAATTGTTCAAAGTAGTTTTTAAACTCGACCGACTGACCGCGGCCTGAATATCATTAAAATATTTTTGGATGACTCGTAACCGGCACCCGCTCATTTCTTATCAACCTGCGCATATCACTGATGCAAATTGAGTGATTCATTGAGATGATGCGACTGCTGTTTCGCAACGTTCATGTGATTGGAAAGAAGATGAGGCACTTCTCGGACTACGTTTGGATGTGCGAGTAAGTATTAAATTGTTGGTGAGATGGGATGAGAATGCAATGCTGACATAGACTACTGTACAATCGCAGTTGCACAGATGTGTAGTGCTGCTGTGACGGATCAGAACTCTTGATGTGTATACTTTAGAGAGAGTTGCGCTACTATGCCTTATACTGTAGTACATTAACATACATTTTGCGAATATAGTAATGAAAAACAACGTATGTGCGGCGTTTATGTGCGCAGTTTGTGCCCTCTCTGTCTCTGTGTGCGTGCGCGGGTTTAAGGGGACTCAATAGGGCACATCGGAGAGACGTTCCTAAAAGCATGCATACATAAAATCTTTCTGCTCTTGACAGGGCACATATAAACAAAATGAACTCAACAGTATTCATTTTCTAATAAAACATTTCTTTATGTCTTAAGTGTATGTATAGAGAGTCAAAAACCAGTCTGTGCTGGTCTTAAAGAGACAGTAACCTCAATTAACCTACTTAAGTCTGTGTCATTAATGTTAATCAAACAACCTAAGACAAAGAGAAATTCACGTTTGTAGCTCTGAAAAAAATTATTTTTCATTCATACAATAAAGACAGTGTTATAATTCACTATTCAGGCAAAAAAAAAAACTGGCTGGTAAAAAGTCTCTGTGGCAGGTGGATTTCTAAATCCACCTGCCACAGTGGCTGGTGGTCAAAAAAGTTAACTTCAGGCCCTGTATATGACTTAAGTCTCATTGCATCCTTTTATGGAGAAAATGTTCGCAGTATTAACCGATGATGACAATATCTTAAGTTATTCAGCTAACGTAGCTAGTTGTTTTTATTTGTGGCATTTTATTCAATTTTTTTATCAAAATGTGAGTGAGAAGAAAAATTATAATACTTAATAAATAAAACTTTAAATATCAATTGGCAGATGCAATGGACAGCTGTTATTAGAGCTGCCTGACGATTTTTTTGCAGAATAAAAGTTTTTTTTACATACTAAAATGTGTGTAATGTGTGTATAAGAATTATGTGTATATAAATGCACACACATGCATGTATATATTTAAGAAATATTTGAATGTGTATAAACATTTGTAGATTTATATATAATTTATATAATATATAAATATTTATTATATGAATATATTTTTCCTTAAAAAGTGTTTGTTTGTATTTATATATACATAATATACTTTGATGTACTTTGTATAATAATAATAATTATGTAAACAAAAACTTTTATTCTGCAAACGAATAGTCGTGCCTAAGCATTAGGCAGCCCTAGCTGTTATGCTTGTCTTTGGTAGCTTCATTGATGTTAAATAAAAATTAAGCCTACAAAAAACTGAACCAGAAGCGATGTGACATGTTTTGCAGAATACGGAAGTTTGTTGCGCAAATTCCCCATTACCATTCAGATATAGCTGAAATATTTTTTTAGTGATCTGCAGATTTTGTTGTTATTCGGTTTACCTCTGATACTGTAAGAAGGAAACTTAAAGGGATAGTTTATCCAAAAATGAAAATTCTGTCATCATTTACTCATGTTGTTACAAACCTGCATAAATTTCGTTGTTCTGATGAACACAAAGGAAAAATGTTTGAGAATGTTTGTAACCAAACCGTTCGTGGACCCCATTTACTTCCATAGTATTTTTTCTTACTATAGAAGTGAATAAGGTCCAAACATTTCTCAGTTTATCTTCATTTGTGTTCATCAGAACAAAGAAATGTATACAGGTTTGTAAAAACATTAGGCCGAGTAAACGATAACAGAATTTTCATTTTTGGGTGAACTATCGCTTTAACAGCTTTATGTATCCACAGTTAAGTTCGCAGTATAGTCCGTTTTTTTTACGTGAACGCACATCCTTGCAAAGCATGGTTTATTTGACTCGTACGTGTATGCAGACGTTCGTCGCATGCGCATTGCGACAAAATACAGCACATTTACCACATGCGCACGGTTTGAAAAATCTGGCGCTGCGCACTCTTCTAATGACAAATTGCGTTATGTGTGCTGTACGCAGACCCTTGCATACACACATAAAGTGGACCGTGCTACTGCCTTTACCTATTTTGTACAGTAGAGGTGCTGGAGATATTATTTCATGTACCGTATGGATCTGAGATGTGATACTGTAGATTTATCAGTTAACACAGTGTAACACAAAATCAATATGCTTTATGCATTCTTTTGTTTTAAATATGGTATTATGGACTTGCGTCACAACTATAAAGACTATTTATATTTGTTGCTGAGAGGAATGTGTACAGTTTTTGTTAATGGTAGTACTTTCGATCAACAGAGATAGCTGCCAAACACAGTAATAACAAACTTGCATTGTGCAAGATCAAACAAAGTTAGGTGTTCAACTCTAAACAAAACTTGGGTGTTTTTCATGCCAAGTTTACTTAGAAATGATTGCCAAATCTTATAAATGGGAGGGAGGTTTATCAAACCTAAAGAGGTTTATTGCAATCCTATCCCTAATGTGTAGAAAACATCAAGTGAAGTTTAATATTTGAGTGTACTTGTTCTCAAAGTGGAGAAGTTGCCTGCACCTTTCAAACGTTTTTATTTTATTTTGCTTTCTAATGGGACGTTGTGTTGTATTGTAAATATGCTGCACTGTATATGAATGTACATGTTATCTATATGCCTATCACAGTGCATGTCATACTGTATTTTGTCAGTACTCCTGTCTTTAAGTGGAGTTTTGATTTGTAGTAATTAAGAGATAATGAATGTTTCTAAGAAGATCTGAATGTATAGATTTTACTGTATAGAAGATATTTGCCAGATATAATGACGCATAATCGCAAACAAATCAATAAGCAATTTTTGCATTTCAAGGACCTATAGACACTTGCATATATTATTGCTGTTACTCTGAAAGCTATTAATGCGCTGCTTGAATGTACATTTTTGTATTGTTGCATATCAGCTCAGGAACCTACAGATTTTACTGTGCGTGCGTGCGTGTCTGTGTGTGCATGTATGTTCATATATATGTGTGTGCGTGTACATGTGTGTGTATATATATATGTGTGTGTGTTGTGAGAGAGAGATGTCATTTGGGAGAAACAGCATTATTGTCTGCAGTATTCACCGTCCATCTGTCTGAATTTGTTCTTGCGGGGCTTTGGCTTGTACTTCATGTGGTCGAGCCCAAACTCGGCTTCATATCCACAGGGTCCTCAGTCCACCACCCCCTGCAGTAAAGACTAAATATCAACATTGGATAATTGTGTTACTGGGTGGGGCTTGAGAGCCTTTCAGGGTTTAAACTTAAGGTTTTTGTTTTTGGAAAATAAATAAACATTAATACATTTAAAAGAAAGATTTCATTTTTGTGCCATGGGTTTGATTCACAGAAAACACAGATTAACAAAATGTTTTAGATTAAATGTAAGCGACACAGTAGGGATGAAATGTTCAATAGTTGTCCATCACCTGAAAGGAAGTTGGGCTTGTAACCCGAAGGTTACCAGTTTGCGTCTCATGGCTGGCAAGGCACGTTTCCCCTTATCGCTCCCGGGTGGTGTCCAATAGCTGCCCACTTCTCTGGGTGTGCTTGTGTTCATTGCTCACTGAGATGGGTTAAATGCGGAGGTCACATTACGAGTATTGTCACTTTCACTTAGAATAGTCATTTAACATGTTTATTTGTGGGCTGTGTGTGTATAATTTGTGCACTTGACCCTTTACCAGCCTGGGTGAGTTCATCCAAACATCAGAATTTATTTGCATGTATTCACATCTGCATGCATTTAAATATGGTGCCTTTAGATGTAATCGGATTTCAGATTTGACTTCAATGTTGTTGTGCGGTTAAGTTGTCATTGAATGTTTGAGTATGCAGCTCTGTGAATAAGATAATAGTGAGGTTGTGTAGATTTTTTGGCTTTTCGGAGATAGCCAACTTGGATCCCCTTGATTTTTACAGCCTCAACATATGTACATATGGTCCCAAGAAAACAATCGTACAGGTTTGGAGCGCCAAAACAAATGGTGACAGACAAATGGACAGATGGTGGAGCCCAAGACAAATTTCCCTTTGGGACAAGAAAGTTTACCTTACCTTAACTTTCAAGAGTGAGTAAACAATAACCGAGTTTATATTTTTGCATGGGCGTCGGAACCATGGGACAAGACCCACCCACTTTTTAAAACCAATAATTTTTGTCCCACTCACTTGTTCTCTTAATTTAGCGCATTGTCTGTTCACTTGTCAGAGCGCCGTCAGTCAAATCCATTCCACTAGAGAGGAATGCCATAATAAATTAAACTCTGTTCCGCGTTTTAGCTACAGCCTTTACTTCCACGCTGCTGCTTCCTCAAATCCATTCCACTTGGCTTATTTCGAGTCCATATAATTTCAACTCAATTTCACCTTTCACCTGCTGCGCTCCTGCGACACAACAAAGTAACAACCCATCCACCAACTTTTTTTTTTTACTTCCAACGCATTTTTGGGTGAACTCTTCCTTAAAAGCCGGGGTGCCCAAACTCAGTCCTGGAGGGCCTGCAGAGTTTAGCTGGCTTGTGTTTTTCACTGTGCTTCGATTGGATAAAGAAAAGTAGGTGTTTCATTTGGAAATGGAACTGGAAGCAGACTGACCGTAGGAGGGGGCGGAGTTACCAGATGATCCCGCCCAAGCCGTCTAATTGACATCATCATGCTGCATTCAGACCAGCTGCGGTAGAGGCGTCAAGCGCGAGTGATTTAAATGTTAAGTCAATGTGAGTCTGGAGGTCTCGCGGCGCGAATGAGGCGTTTAGCGCGGCGCAGTAGACACGATTCCGCCTCATTCGCACGTCTAGTTTGCACGAATGGCGTGAATTGAGCGTTGCAGCGGCAAATGCGCAAGTTGAACATTTTAAATTTTGGCTGAAAAACTTGCCACGTTTACAAATCAGGAGCTTGCTCTAGTAGTGACGTGATTACAGGAAGCGAGTGGAGTCGCAGAAGCAAATTTCCGCGTAAATGTCTCGATGACTAAATGTGGGTTCGCACCAGATGCGAGTTCAACGAATTGCGCGAGTAGATTACATACAAAGTCAATGCAAAGACACGATCAGACGTGTCCTCGCGTGGGGCTATGCGAATGACGCGATATGGACGGCGCGTTTGCTGCGAAAACACACGCTATTCGCCTCAAACGCGTCTTTGCCCAAGTTGAAAATATTCAACTCGAGCGAAAAATTCACATGACACAAAGTTTAATACCGCGAGTAATCTAGAGCGAGTAACGCGATGCCCTGCGTCTGGTGTGAACCCACGGTAAAATTTCACGTGCGGCTTTCACGCGCGAATGAAGCAAGTAAACTCAAAATGTTTAAAGCGACAAACTAGACGCGGTAGACGCGAATTTGACGCCTCAAACGCAGCTGGTGTGAACCTACTGTCAGAGAATGTTCGCCGTTGAAATTTATGAGGGCACGTGAATTAAAAAAGTGACTTGTACAGATAAATCGTTTATAATAAATGCTGCAACATTACATCAAAAATAAGAATTGAACGTTTTGATTTCATCGGAACTTTAAGGCCAGCTAGTCCTTTTAGGTATCCTACTTGCTAGAGTCCCACAATGCAATTCATTTATCTTTGAACCAATGTTTCTTCTTTTAATAACAGCATACATCAAGAGATCACCGTGTACTCCGGGAATTATGCTTTCCTTCCACAATCCAAAGACATGCAGGTTAGGTGAACTAAAGATGCCAAATGCACTGTAAAAAATGCAGCATTTTTGTCAAATCAACATATATTTACTTTAACTTAAAAAAACAATTTAAAATAGTTTAACTTAATTTTTTAAGTTATGTCATCTTATCGCAGGTAAAATCTTAAAATAGTAGGCTGAATTGACTTGCAAAACCAAGTTGCTGCCTTTTTTTTTACAGTTTGGCCCTTTCTCAACATGTCTGTAAATTAACTTGTGCTGGAATGGTGCCATGCAAGATATGAACAAACAAACAATTTGATATTTCATTCTTGGTCTAATGTGTCTGGTTTATATTTCTAAAGTACAGCATTTGCTCCGTTTAATTCATGTTCATTGAAGCTGCAGATTAGATGGTGCAGACATGATTATGAATTCATAACTTTCCTCAGACAAGATCAGAGTAAGAGCACGTCTCCTGTCCACTAATAGATAATTCAAATCCTGTCAATTATTTCAATGTAAATCGTACAGCAAGTCATAATGAAGACCCAGCACTCAAACTCCTATCACCCACAGTTCATTCAAAGAGGAAGGATTTTAGTGATCCATCAGTGAAATGATTAACTATATACAATGGTCACCTCCGTTTTATATTACGCAGTAAATTGTATATACTTAACAAAAATAGTATACATGCATTTAAGTACTGTGTAGGCATGTTCCACACCCTCCATCATCTTGTCCCATGTGTTTCCTCTTGGCTGAATGTTTTGTTGTCCATTCATCACGTCCTTTAATCAATTTGCAGAGATGCAGAAATCTATCAGCTGTAATGGACTGCTGACCCAAACCCGTTTCCCAGACAGCCCCTCTCTTAACCGCCAAATGAATTCATTAACTGCGTGTGCACATAGACAGGCTTGTGCACAATTGTATTTCTCTATTGATGGTAGAACATCATGTGAAATTTATTCAAAGCAATAAAGGGATTTAGCCGAGCGGGTCAAAATTTAATTGATGAAAGAAACCTGAAGGGTTGTCCTTTTCCTCATTATCAGTACAGGTTTCTTATCATCAATTAGAGGCAGCTAATTTTTGTTAATTCTTTTGTTTAACGAAATACAGATTTTGCAATATTGGGAGGCAGCTTAGCTTTTGTAACACCCTTCACATTATTAAATGCTGCTTGTGTAGTGTAGTTGGATTTGTAAATTTTGGAGCAGGGCTCCAAAAAAATAAAATTCTCTAGACAAAAATATGTTTTAAATAAATTTTGTAGAAAGTAAAGCTTAATTCAATATATTTTTGAATTTAGAAATATATTTAGTTTTAAACTGTATTAACATATATATATTTTTTAAATGTATTTGACGGTTTCATTGGACGCACGTGATACACGTCTGGATCCGAACTTTACTTCCGGTTTCGTTTTTTTAATGGTCTGACTAGTTACTAAACTGATCTCTTGAACGAATGCCTCGTCGAAAATAACAAATGTTTTGCTTTCCTAGGTAATCTATGTGTTTTTTTTTGCTTGTTATATAAATAAACTACATTTAAAGAACTTTGTTGTTATTTATTCTTAGCGGAGTTTACCGGAAGTTACGTGCGGACCGCGACAGCCGCTTGTTTATGTTGTTACTGCTGAAACCGTCTATATGGAAAAAAAATTTGGCCAAAATATAAAAGTTTGTATAAAATATGCAATTTTAGGTAAGTTATATTTAATTTCAATCTTTTCAAACCTGTTATGTTTAGAGGTTTGTAACATACAAAGTTTTTCTTCCAATGCAACATGATTAAAATATATTTATATAATAAATATATTGGTGAAAAATACATTCTTTTAAACACATTTTAAAATATATTTCAGTACATATTTTGAAATATATATTTAAAATTATATTTGAAAATACATTTTTGCCATATGTGAGTGAGTGAATGTACTGTATAGTGCGATGTATAAAAATCAACGGGTCTTTCACTAAGCATGCGTACACACGAATTTGTTCGTGAAATGTGCGTTTGGACATTTTAACTAACAAATCATGATTCAACAAAAACTTTCATACTAAAATGTATTTTACATGTATGCAAAAACGTAAAAACAACTTAGACCACAGGTATGCAATAATCATGAACAAGGAAAAATATATAAAATATATAATACAGATATATATTGTAGGGTTTGCTGAAATTTTTTTTTTATTTAATTTACTCAATTTTTAAGCTAAGTGGTTGCAATAAATTTATTTAAGCTACATTTGAACAAAAAATAATAAAATAAAATAAAATACTTTTTTTAAAATATAGCTTAATTGCAACCACTTACCTTAAAAACATTGAGTAAATTTAATGAATCATTTGTTTCAGTGTTCTTTTTCCTTATTCATGATTATTGTGTACGTGTGGTCTAAGTTTTTCTTAGGTTTTTTGAAACCTTTAGAAAAAAATTAGTATGCATTTTTTTGTTAGTATTTTGTTGATTCAAGATTCGTCCAAACGCACATTTCCCGAACACATTTGTGCGTACGCATGCTTAGTAAATAAGACCCATTGTTACTGTGTGTGTGTGCTAATAAATGTGTAAATGATCCATGTTTTCTCTTAAAAATAACTTCTATGCTTTTGTTTAGCATGTGTTGTATTTATGCAAGTATTAGGCTACATTTACTCTGAACCTGCATGCAGGTGGAGAAACGAAGAGACGAATGTTTGGAAGCAAACGCAACATCAACGACACTAAAAGTCCTTTGGGATTTGCAGGTAGAACTCGGTGAGTAGAGACTCTGGTTAGATCACACAGAGGTTTGATGTCCTGATGTGCTGATGGCGGTTTAAATTCATTAATGATCGGGTAAATCATTCAGACCGCTGATCCCAGTGATTCTTCACGTCTGCATGTGTAATGGGGTCCCACTGGTCCCGTTAACCTTTAGCATTGACAAATCTGAAAACGTTGACCGGCATTGATCCATTCGATTTTGCCAAGATATAATTGTAGGGAATATGTTTCAGTGAGGTTATACTTCAGCCGTGTAAAACATAACCATACTCAAGATTTTTTTCTCTGTGTGTGGGTAATGATTGGGTGCTGTGACGTCATACGGTAATTGCATAGCTCATGAATATTAATGGGGTCAAGTTGACATTGCCAGGTAACCTTCCTAGAATGTCCAATCACATTAATATTCATGAAACAAGTAGCCTAGAAAGTAGGGAACCTTTTGTTCCTTTTTCTATTTCTTCCTTTTTCTATGTGTTTTCATTTACGTACTGCTGATAGACGATGTTGGAGTTTCGCCTTTTCAAAGAGTTCATTTTACAAGCTACTGAACTTTGAGATCGACCTGACCATCTTATCACTGTGCATTGCATCACTCAAATAATAAAAGGTCATTTCTATCACCTGGCTTTACTCAGTATCCAGGGTGCAGACAAATGTTAGTGAAAGGGACACTCCTTTTATTTATTTATTTTTGCTCATTTTCCAGGTCCTTGATAGCTAAACATTTGCTTTTTACCATTTTGGAATCCATTCACAGCTGATCTCCAGGTTTGGCTGTACCACTTTGCATAGCTTAGCACAATCCATAAAATCTAATTACACCATTAACATCACGCTAAAAAGTAACTAAAGAGTTTGATATTTTTCCTATTTAAAACTTGACTCTTCTGTAGTTATATCGTGTACTAAGACCGAGAGAAAATTAAAATTAGGATTTTCTAGGCCGATATGGCTAGCAACGCTGCGTAGTATCATTATGCCTGCTGCAGCCATGTTACGGCAGCCAAGTCTTTGATTATAACACCAGTTTGAGAGTATAGTTCCTAGCCGTATCGGCCTAGAAAATCGCAACTTTTAATTTTCTGTTGGTCTTAGTACACGATGTAACTACAGAAGAGTCAAGTTTTAAATAGGAAAAATATATCCAAACTCTTTGGTCATTTTTAAGTACGATGCTAATGGTCTAATCAGATTCAATGGATTATGCTAAGATATGCTAAAATTGCTAGCGCCAGACCTCGAGATCAGCTGAATGGATTTCAAAATGGTAAGAATCAATTGTTTAACTCTAGGGGAGCTGGAAAATGAGCATATTTAAAAAAAAGTGGAGTGTCCCTTTAACAAGGCGACTCCTACTCTTAGCACTTTAAAAACAATGTTAGTTAATATAAAAAAGTGCAAAGTAGACTAGATAGTCTGACTAGACTACTAACCTGTTATGTGTGAAGCCTGTATAAACAGTTTATTATTGTGTACACTCCCCAAATAGCAGACTACTCCAGGTCGGATCCGCTGACTTAGGCGCAGATCCGGTCCGGGGTCATCTGCTGTCTGGGTCTCTATTAAGCTCTGTGAATAATGCAAACGTTTGTAGTGAACAGATATCAGACTCATTAATATGTGACCTAGTCTGTGAAAGCCCAGCTAAAGTCGTTTTTATGATTTACTGTTAAATAAAATCATCCTACATAATGTAAAAATCATTCTGTGAAATATAACCTTGATATCTTACTGACTGAATTTCAAATATTTAAATGAAAGTGAAATCATTGATTGAAATCAATCTTTGATGCTCCAAATCTCACCATTAGTTTTTAAGACTTCAACCTGGATTTCACAGACAGGATACATTTATGTATTTCTCAGTTTTAATAATAATAATCAGAATCAGTTCAGAGAAGTTTCAGTCTGGTCTTTATTATTTTTTTTAAACAAGTTTGTACAAAGAACACTTAACAATGTTTCTGTTTAGAAAGAGATGCTAAAAAGACATTGAATCCTTTTGACCATGTATATATGTTAACGTACATAAACTGCAATTAGTGTGCTACTGTAGAAATGCTTGACATTTTCTTTGCTGTTGTGTTGGCGCGGTTACTGTCGCCATCATCAGCATCACTCAGTGTCATCCCTAACATCAAAATTCACTGTACCCTTTGTTAAGTAATAACATCGCTTCTAAAGTTTGTTCTACATTACTTGCTATTTACTCAGGATTGCTTTCATGCCAACCTACACATAAACAAAACTTTATAGTACTCTATCTCACAATTAGAAAATGTTTTCCATAAATCGATTTGTGGCTTTTACTATAGATTTGAAAGATTAAAGCAATTTCCAAAGGAATAGTTTACCCAAAAAAGGAAAATTCTGTGACCATTTACTCCCGTGTCTCGCAAATCTGCATAACTTTCTTTCTCCAAAAAACTGAAAAAATATTAGCCACTGGTTTTGACGTATCACTTTCCAGATGATTGAACTCAGCAGCTCCGGTGCGGATCCGGGTTTCCAAGAGACAGAAAATACATACATGTTTTCACTATAGTCTAATCCAGACACACAACCATTTTAACAGTCGACAAGTCTTCTGTAAATTTTTATCCATTTGTGGTTCTCCCAAACAGGTGCACTTCAATCCAAAAGGTTTTCTGGCTTTAAAATCTCTTGAAAGTCTTTCATGCGCATTCTGTTGCATGCATGGCTCTCTTTCACCGTGTTAATCTGATTTCTCTGAATAATTCAATGTCTCCCCAAAGTGCAGCTAGACCTGAGGAGTAAATGTGCGGCAGAATTTTAAAATTGAGCAGGAGTCTGGGAACATCAAGATTAGAGGAGAGTTTGACAGATTTCTGCTCTCTGCTTCCTCCACCCAGAGTTCTTCATCATCATACAGTATACCAGATTATTTTCTCCCCCTCTCTCTCTTTCTGTCTGCATCCTCAGGAGACCCATATTAACTTAGATATCACTGACGGCTATGACTTGCACCTCCTGGCATCCTGGCAGAGACGAAGTTGATAAAGTAAAGGAAGAACCAACAAAGACGGCAACACATCAGCTACACTTCCAGTAAGAATTGCAAAGTAACTAGACACCTCCCATTATAAACACTGAATCAAATGTTTCTCCAAGGGCTCCTAGAGGGCCTGTGTACACCTTTGTATATGTTTGACGAACAATTGAGAGCGAAATACGAGCCTAAGCTCTAGAAAAGCAGAATTAGTTTAAAAGAGAGACCGTCTGTTTTCCAAAAACATAGTTAGCTACCTCAGGCTGACTGTCAGGTGGTCTACTAAGGCAGCATCGTGCCTGTAATAAAGCATATTATTTGGCTAATACCATTGTTATCAGCTGCCAATAGTTCATGCTCCATCTACCATCTCATAGGCATTTTTCTTACAATGCTTCATAATGCGGGAGCTCACTATTTTTTGGAACAGAGGTGGTGAATGTTTAGGACATGAAAGGAAGAAAACATTTTAGAACTGAGAAGTGCATTTGTGCCCGCATATTAAATTTTACATGAGATCAATCACTTCTCTGATGTTAAAAATATAAGATGTTGGCCACTTCAGATGCAGACCGCAGACGACTTTGGGCCGGATCCACACTGGATCCGCATTGAAGTCTCCAGCTTTGGTGCAGATCCGGCCCGGAGTCGTCTGCTGTCTGTGTAGAAAAGCCTTAAACACACAAAAACACGGCTTACAGCGCCAAATCCTCGGCTCTAGTGTGCGTTTGTGTGTTGTGGGAGGTTGTGTACTAGTGCCGTTTTATATTCACATCATATACATACATGTTTATACAATATTTATATTTAGTCAACTTTTTGCTTCTGTTAACCCTGATACATGAACAAACAGGAGTATATAGTGTGAGTAAACATGTAAATGAAACAGAACTGGGGACAGATGGCATTTGCTTAGTGCCAGCTTACTGTAGTAGTAAAACTGGCCCCGTTTCATTTACAAAGCAAGCCCAGTTAGGCCTTCTGACTTTCTTATTTCCTTCATTTTAATAAGGATTAACATGTAGTTGTATAGCTGGCTTTAAATGGCATGCTGATTTGGGGTCGACCGATATGGATTTTTTTTTTCAGTTTTTCATGGATTTTTGTTTCATCAGCCTTAGCCGATGACCGATACAGGCTGCCGATTTTCTTGAGCTGATATTTGGAGCCGATACTGCTTTTGCTAACTCAATTTATATCATAAAAATTATGTTGAAAAATGGCATGTTGTTAAAAAGAGATGTTATTAGTTTGGACAGTTCTAACATTTATTTTAGTCTAGGACTAGTTTAATCCCTGTCCGGGAAAACGCCCAAAAGAGATGAGAAATAAAAACTAGCTTTGTCAGCTATGATCAGCTGTTAGGCCGAGCTTTCGATTTTGTCATGGAAATGTTGGTTGTTTTTAGTCACATGACCTGCAATCGCTTGCAGCTTCCAGCACGCTGTCTGTAAATAATGCCGGAAAAAATCGTCGAACACGGAAGCCACGTATCGGCCAATGCCTATACACATAAAACTCGAAAATATCGGTCTATCACTAATGCTGATAAATGTTAATCGACATCATATATTTTGCATATATTTTGTAAGGTCCAAACATTATTCCTAGACTGAACAGGTTGTTTACTGTGACCTCAATTTTCTCAAACCCCTATGCTGCTACATTTACACATTTAGGATCTTGTTTAACAGATCGGGATGTGTTTTGATATATAACACTATTTTCAACATTGGAACCAGATTAGTACTTAATGGACAACTCCTGTTAAGACCACAAACCACTTTTAAAAGCCCTTAGTACCAACCCAGACAGCAGACGACTCTGGGCCGAATCTGCTCCAAAACAGCTCCATCAGGTACAGAACCGGCCCAGAGTCGTCTGCTGTCTGGGAAATCATACATAGACAAAATGGTAACACTTTACGATGAATTTGCGTTAGAAAATGTATTAGCTAACATAAACTAGCAATGAATAATATTGCTAATTAGCATTTATTAATGTTCATTTTAGTTAACGCCTATATTCTTTATGCATTAAAGGGCACCTATGGTCTGATTCACGATTTTACATTTCCTTTTGTGTGTAAGTGTGTATTAGTACATGTTAACGATATGCAAATGCACAAATCCCAAAGTAAACGATGACGCGACGTAAATCTCTTTTCTTGGACTACAACAAACACACGGATTGTAGGCAACAGTTTACTTCCTGGGATTGGGGATGTTGACAAGACCGACATTATCATAATTCATCCCGCTTCGGACTCACAGCCTGTAAGTTAACTCCTGTTAACATTGCATTGTGAGCGAATCTTTTAAACATGGTAAGGAGCGTCACATTTCTGGCTGACGTCAGAGGCCAATCACAATGTGCAGATTAGCTGGCCAATCAGGGACACAGAGCTTTTTCAAATCCGTGCGTTTCAGGAAGAGAGTGAAATCTGGAGCTACAAAAATGTACGGTATGTGGAAAATAATGTGTTTTTTGAACCATAAACCACGCAAACACATTGTATTATACCAAATACACAAAATAACATTATTTTTAGCAATGAAATAGGTGCCATTTAACACAACTGCTGATTTATACATTTTTTAGTAAAAGCTTAAATTATCATTAACTAAAATTAATAAATGCTGTAGACGTATTGCTTATTGCAAGTTCATGTTAGCTAATGTATTAACTAACGTTAACAAATACAAATTGCTAAGTCTCACAGACAAAATGTACAGTGCATATGAATCAAATCAAAGTCAAACGAACAAATGTGATTTCTCACTATTACAATATTACATGTCTCACGACAGGTAACTAACATGGCATTCAAGCATTGGTTACAATACATCTTTTAGAAAATGACTAAAGAAAGCGTATGCTCTTTACATATAGCGCAAGCTTGAAATATGGCAAGACATCTTTTAAGTTAACAAGGAAAGTTTGAGAACTGTGTTAAAATTCGGAAGCACTTCATCTCTATCAAATAGTTGTCGACTGCAGCAGGCTTTATGTTCCAGTAACGCTTACGGTACAAAAATACAACATTGCCAAACTGTACATAAACAGTAAAAAGTAATAACGTATTGCTAAAGATAAAATGCTACCCAGTGGCATTCATAACGCAGGTAGAACACTTTCATTTGAAAAAGAAATTGGAAACAGTCATTCAGCTTATTTGTGTGGTTTTATATAACCGCTCGAGTTATTCACGCTCGTCTGATGCCGGAGGAAAGCGCATGGCTGATATTTACACCTTTAAAATGACAAATGCGTACCTACTTCACCTCGTTTGGCCCTTTTAAGGTGTTTGTACCAGATAATTGTTTCTAATTCGTAGACATGCCCAAAGCATGGATTTGTTCAGAGGAAAATCTGCTTCGATTTTCCAAGCGTTCCTCAAAGACAGCCTCTGTGACCTTACAGACAGCGGTGTGGCTCCAGTTCAGTGCACCGTGTTTAGTTGGCTCACCTTGGTATCGTTTAGCATCTCTGTGCCCGGTAAGGTGGCAGTCATTTATCTCCAAGTGTCCTCTGAAACTATTGTGAGACAAAACTGTCATCGTTAGCTCAGGATAGTTTGGCCCATTAGAACGTGTTGGTACAACCTCACACCAATGAAAAGGTTGAAAATAGCCATCCGGGAACATGCTGTAACCGTATTTGTTGTCATATTTTCGGAGCATCTCTCCCTGGAGCTTATCCAGAAGTTAAAATTATCCCCAAAATGACTAGGACGGCACGTGTACTTTATTCCTCCTTTATCAAAGTTCATTACCGGTCCATTTGCTGTAAAGTGTAACGCAATGACTCTAATGCAATCTACTGTTCAGACAAGCCGGCTTTGTACCGTTCGCAGTGTATTGCTTTATTTTTCTAGGTTTCGATAATCCTCCTCTTCCTCTCTTAATCGTGACACTGTGGTTGTATTTGGCAGCAGCCCTAAGCAGCGCTTCTGTTAAACTTCATCCTTGAACATTTCACACTCTTTAATAGCCCCTCGGAGGCTCGTGCATTAGATGTCATCGACCGTAAAATCTCTCGCGCTGCTTACTGGGGTTGTTCAAACACACGGAGCACTTGCTACAACTATTTGCAAGAGTATCATTTAAAGGACATTTAACTCTAGAAAATGATAAGTGGTGTCACCTCTAGGTTTTTATATGTCTATGTCTTTCAAAAATACCGACGCGTGAGCATTGCTGAGAGTCGGAAGGATGGACAAGAAAAATTGGAGCACGTATTTTTGGACGTGTTGCGGTAGAGATGCGCCATCATCTATTACAGCGCCCCATGCTGTTTTGTGGCAGTGTGACGGCCAGACGGTGACTGGGAACAGCTTGGAGCAGCGTAGAGCGAGTACGTTCGGCAGCCGCGTCTATCAGTCAATCAGCCCCAGGCAAGAGAGGACAGACACGGGGGTATTATTGCTACCATGACGTGCCGCTTTTCCAGTCCCTAGAGCAATCCCCCAGATACCTAAAACTGATACCCATCACCAGTATGTGGATCATAATGCAACAGAGGATGTAGGTATGCAGATGCATGCTTGACTCGCCCATACTGTACCAGCATTGAAAACCAAACCTGGCTTTTACCAAAAGTTAACTATTTACATTCAGAGAAATTCAACGGGATTGAGTAGTTTCACAGATATTGCAGGGGATACACGTAGGTCAAATAAACAAAGTTGTTTTGGCAGTGGTACCTTAACAATCCCACAGAAATGCTCCCTTTCTTTCGTCTCCCACATCACCTTTATTGCTCCACAAAGCTTTCTTCCTGTTCTTTGTCCTCTGTGGTCTGGAATTGCCAGAAAAAATATCTTGCCGCGTGACAGGTGCTGACTGATCCAAGCTGACAGCCTTGTAAGGTGCGAAAGCTCCGTATGAGACATCTGAAGGCCAGTCAAAGAACAACAGGCCTGAAGTTTTGGGATGGTGGGTTCAAGAATCAGGACCATGCAACATGTCCCTCCATTGATCTATGGCGATTATATATATATGTAGTACAAAACAAATAGGAGGATATATAATATAAATATAACTGAAGCACACATCTGGAAGCTTTAACATCCGGTTGCAATGTCTAATCATGCTCTCTTCCATTTGCATCTTTCGTCAAGCTTCCGCCTCACACCGTGACTTCAGTTTTGCTGTTTGTTGGCAGTCCCTTGTGTTTAGGGTGGGGATGTGGAGATACCCTAGGCGTGTGTCCGTACCCCAGAGGCTGGTTGAACAATTCTGGGAGAGTCTCGATGCTGAACTGACGTTTGGTGGAGAAGGCCTGGCGCCGACTGTTAGGTTGGGACAGCGGAGGTTGCGGCTGAGCCATCAGAGGAACCTGGTGTTGGACGTGGCTCTTGTTGGGATCCCAGACTTTGAAGGCCGAGCTGGAGGTGAGCGGGTGAGTGTTGGTCTTGGAGATCTTGTGCTTGGGGACTTGAGCGGATGTGATGGTGATGGCCAGAGGTGTATGGATGTCTGGAGGGGGAAGGAAGGGCTTGTCTTTGGGGTGGAAGGCGATGGGTTGGAAGGTCGCGGGCGAAGACTGGCGATGGGTGTAGTCCATCATGGGGTAGCTCTTGGGGTAGTAATCCCTTACTGTCGTTTCTGAATAAGACACAAGAACATGTTAGCGAAATGGAGTCTAAATGGAGCGTACCTTTAAAAAATATAGTTTTTTTCTTTACAGCCATGCCATAGAAGTTAGATTTTTTGCCTTTATAATAGTCTTTATTTAAAAAAACGTTTTGGTTCTGTGGGTGTCAAAGGTTCTTTGTATAATCACACAACCAGACAAAGTCATTATTTTTAAGAAAGTAGAAATTTACCAGAGCTCAGGGTGAAAGTACCACAAAGTGAAAAAAATGCCCCAGAGTAAACATCTCTAATTTATCTGTCAAATGGTATTTTTCATTATTATTTCATAATTGTATCATTATCTAATGAGAATCTGGGGTTAATTTAATTGAACACAAGTACAGCATCAAACGTGTGTTTTTAATTTTAATGAAAATTAATTTCTCTTTCTTGCTTACTTTAAGAAAAATACATCCGATTTGTATAGCAAAATTTAGTGTTGCTCTCTTTATATTTCTTTTAAATAAATTTGTCAGCCACTTGCACTGATATGCCCTATGTAGTGCGCAAGCCTGTGAATTTGTTACCCACTTCCATTGATATATTTTATGTAGTGTGCAAACCTAGGAATTTGTTACCTATTTACATTGATATCCCCTATGTAGTGCGTAAACCTGTGAATGTGTCACCCCCTTACATTGATACTCCCTATGTAGTGCGCAACCGTGTGAATGTATTACAGACTTACATTTATATCCCGTACGTTGTGCGCAAACCTGTGAATTTGTTACCAACTTACATTTATATACCCTATGTAGTGTGCAAACCTGTGAATTTGTTAAAAACTTACATTTATATCCCCTACGTAGTGCGCAAGCCTGTGAATTTGTTAACAACTTACATTTATATACCCTATGTAGTGCGCAACCGTGTGAATGTATTACAGACTTACATTTATATCCCATACGTAGTGCGCAAGCCTGTGAATTTGTTAACAACTTACATTTATATACCCTATGTAGTGTGCAAACCTGTGAATTTGTTAACAACTTACATTTATATACCCTATGTAGTGCGCAACCGTGTGAATGTATTACAAACTTACATTTATATCCCATACGTAGTGCGCAAGCCTGTGAATTTGTTAACAACTTACATTTATATACCCTATGTAGTGCGCAACCGTGTGAATGTATTACAGACTTACATTTATATCCCATACGTAGTGCGCAAGCCTGTGAATTTGTTAACAACTTACATTTATATACCCTATGTAGTGCGCAAACCTGTGAATGTGTTACCAACTTACATTTATATACCCTATGTAGTGCGCAAACCTGTGAATGTGTTACCTACTCACATTGATATCCCCTACATAGTGAGCAAACCTGTGAATGTGTTACCTACTTACACTGATAAACCCTATGTAGTGTGAAACCTGTGCATTTGTTACCCACTTCCATTAATACCCCCTATGTAGTGCGCAAACCTAAAAAACTGTTACCAATCAAATGAATATTCCTTATGTATTGTGCAAAACTGTGCATTGGTTAACTACTTACTGTACGTTTATATTCCCCATGTAGTGCGCAAACATGTGAATGTGTTACCAACTTACATTTATATACCCTATGTAGTGCGCAAACCTGTGAATGTGTTACCAACTTACATTTATATACCCTATGTAGTGCGCAACCGTGTGAATGTATTACAAACTTACATTTATATCCCATACGTAGTGCGCAAGCCTGTGAATTTGTTAACAACTTACATTTATATACCCTATGTAGTGCGCAACCGTGTGAATGTATTACAGACTTACATTTATATCCCATACGTAGTGCGCAAGCCTGTGAATTTGTTAACAACTTACATTTATATACCCTATGTAGTGCGCAAACCTGTGAATGTGTTACCAACTTACATTTATATACCCTATGTAGTGCGCAAACCTGTGAATGTGTTACCTACTCACATTGATATCCCCTACATAGTGAGCAAACCTGTGAATGTGTTACCTACTTACACTGATAAACCCTATGTAGTGTGAAACCTGTGCATTTGTTACCCACTTCCATTAATACCCCCTATGTAGTGCGCAAACCTAAAAAACTGTTACCAATCAAATGAATATTCCTTATGTATTGTGCAAAACTGTGCATTGGTTAACTACTTACTGTACGTTTATATTCCCCATGTAGTGCGCAAACATGTGAATGTGTTACCAACTTACATTTATATACCCTATGTATTGCGCAAACCTGTGAATGTGTTACCAACTTACATTTATATACCCTATGTAGTGCGCAAACCTGTGAATGTGTTACCTTACTTACTTATTAATTTAGCTGACGCTTTTATCCAAAGCGTGTGAATTTGTTACCGACTTACATTTATATCCCCTATGTAGTGGGCAAACCTATGAATGTATTACACGCTTACACTGACATCCTCTACTTTATGTAGTGCGCAAACCTGTGTATTTGTGATCCACTTACAATGATATCCTTTATGTATTGTGCAAACCTAAAAAAGTGTTACCTACTTACATTTATATCCCCTATTTAGTGTGCAAGCCTATAAATTTGTTACCAATTTACATGATATCTACAGTACAGTATGCAGGGCACAAACCTATGAATTTGTAACCAACTAACACCGATATTCCCTATGTCAGGATCATGCACGGGGGGTGAGCCGTTGGCCAGAGCTACTGTTACCCAAGTACACTGATATTCCCTGTGTAGTTTACAACGCTATGAATTTGTTACCCACTTACACTACATTGATTTCCCCTACCTGTATGTAGTGCACAAACCTATTAATTTGTTACTTACATTGAAACCCTTATGTGCTGCACAAACTTATGAGTTACTTACCCACACTGATATCCCAGTGTACAGTAGTGTGCAAAACTAATGCGTCTGTGACTATCGATGCTATATTTAGCATAAGAGGATCTAATGAGTAAATCACCTGAAGCAGCAGGTCATCAAGTGTGGCATGAACATGCTCACAGCCCTCTTACATCACACACACATTCACTTGAGGCGGCTCTTGTCACAGCTGTCACAGTCGTAATGAAATAAATATGATTTGTATGTATCCGAAGGCCACACTGTGTTTGAATGAGTCAATGCAAAAATAGGCTACATATGCGTTCAGTAGATAGCAACACAGCAAACTGTACAACAGTGAATCAGTAGGGTCGATGGCATCAGATGTATAAAATGGTGACATCAATGAATTGAAAATAAGTTTGTTTTCTTTACCTGTTGCAGTTATCTGGTCTTTTTTTAGCTTAAACCTCACAAAACTCCTCTCAAAACATGACCATGACATTTTGCTACAGTACTAGAGTAATGTTGAATAAGGATATTAGCAAACAAGTTAAAGTTAAAGCTTTTTTAGTATTGGAAGTTAGCATCAAGATTAGGGAAAAGGGTTAAGATGAGTATTAGGTTGGTTCTTTTATTTTGTTTCAGGATGAAGTAGGTTAGCGTGTTAGCAATAGTTGACAGATGTGAGTTAGCCTTTTAGCCTGTCTTTTTAAATCAGGCCATTTCCACTGAGTGCTGCTGACTGAAGACAGGCCGCTTGCTTCACTGCTCTCAGACATAAACAACCTTGCTGTTTTGTCATGTCTATCCTATTCAATCCTACCATTCTATACAATTTTTTGTACCGTGGTAAAAATTGTGTAATTAGTTAAAGCCTGAACTCTGATGAATTGTAGAATTTTGTAGTTGTGTATGAACATGCAGCAGTCAGTTTAGGTCAGAATGGCTGTTTAGGGCATTACAATATTCTAGGAGACAAAAAACATGTCACCAGTCTGCTAATGTGTTGAGAGACAAAACACAATCTGTAAATAAATTTACCCAAATGAAGATGCTAATTTATTCCTGTGGATAGTAAATTAGGCAGTAATTTACTCATACTGTAAGTCATGCAAATTAGCTCATATTCATAGCTCATACTGTAACTTTGGTTTAAAGTAAGCAATTTAATTACCGTAGTAAAAGTCAGTTTTTCTTTTAAGTGTCTGGTTTGAATCTGAAAGAGAAAAGATGAGCTAAAAGAGAGCTTAAGAATCAAAAATGAAGAAGAGTCAAATGAAGAAGCATTGTAGGGAGCGTCTGTCAAGCAGCCATGAATTATGTAGGGAGCGTGTTAAAAAAGAAGAATGCTAAGAGCTTATTACACTGATAATGAGAGAGAGAGAGAAAAACAGATTTAACACAAACAGATTCTCTCACAGCCTGACAAAACTATGCTGTACAGCTGCAAACACACATTCATATTTTTGGTAAAACAGAGACAGCAACAGTGCTGTGTGTACATGTTTGACTACAGGTTTTTATAGACGGTTTTATCGGACGCGCTTGTCTGGCCGGAAGTTTCTGTTTGTTTTATGGTCTGACTAGTTGCTTAAATGAGCTCTTGGGCTCTCCTGATTTTGTCAAGTGGTTGACGTCCTCAGGGCAACATTATGTTGACCCTGGGACAACATTTCAATCAACCAATCAGATTTCAGAAATAAGTTTCCAGTTTGTTTTAAGTTTAAGCTTACAACCAGGATTAGCTGTTTCTAGACCATTGTTTTTCACTTATCATGTCCCTCTGATTTTAGGGTTTGGTTCTGGTTAGGGTTGGGATTTGGGGTGGGTTTAGGTTTTATTTAGAAAAATGTTGTCCTTGGGTCAACACAATATGTTGCCCTGAGGACATCAACCACTTGGCAAACTCAGGTCGAGCAAACTCTTGAACAAATACCTTGTCGAAAATAACAAATGTTTTGGTTTCCTAGGTAATATGTTTTGTTTATTTTGCTTGTTATATAAATAAACTAATTTAAAAGTTTTTAAGTTTGTTGTTATTAATTCTTAGCGGAGTTTACAGGAAGTTACACCTTTTCCACGAAAGCCCCTTGTGTATGTACTGCTAAAACCGTCTACACTTGGAACAACCAAATTTTTTTTTACTTTTTCAAACACTTCATTAAAAACTGAAATGTTGGGACATTTTAGGTGAGCAAGCAAGTAGGTTTATTTATGCATTATCTGGGGAAAAACTATTTCCAAAAGGTTTTTTAACGGAATAGTGAAGATAAATAAAAATTATTTGATAATTTACTCACCATCATGTCATCCCAGAAGTATATAACTTCATTTCTTGAGTTAAACACAAATTAATAATATGTATATTAAAGTGCAGTTGAAACTCATTGGTTCTCACATCTTATGACTAGTTTTCATATGTCAAACTTAGCATGAAAAGTAAAGTTTTTATCCAAAGTTTTTAACCATACTGGGTGGCGTTTCCAAAAAGCATTGTTAGCCAACTACTAATTACTGACAAAGTTCAACGATTTGGTGTTTCTTGAAACCATTCAAATGAACATTCGCAAGCTGCATCGCAAACTTGTGTGGTGTGAATAACAGGTATTCACCTGTGGTTAGAAGCATAGTTCCTTGTAATTATAATATGTAGACATACGTTGATCATGCTTTTGAACAAAATAAGCAAAAAAAAACAGTAGTGCAATATCAATCATTCTAAATGTATACCAATTTTATTTTACGCCTTTAAGTTTCTAAACAGAATTAAAGCGCTGTATTTGAAAACTGTGCATGTGCGTAGGTCTACGAGCTTTAAGACCCTGGGGAATCCCTGGGAGAAGTGATGTAACAGGGAGATTGCGCATTAATTAAATATCTTGAAAAAAAAAACTAAATCACGGTAATAAAATCTTTCGATGCAGTGTACGTTATTTACAGCAATAATCTGACATTAAATCGATTTAATCAGATTAATTAGTACTCCCTCCACTATGTTGTTGAACCACGACAAAATTACTATGTTTTCGGGAAAGAGTATTTTCTCCATTTCTGCATCATACTACGATGGTTCAGCAGGGAGTTATGTCGTTGCTCGGGAAACGCACCCCTGATATCTTAGAAAGTCAATTTTTGGAGGTTTAAATACCCATGCAAAGTGCACATTTCAGAATTTTCACAACCATGATGGAGAAATGTCACATCCATAACATTGTTTCTTCACAATTTTTTTTTTAAATAAATATTTCATTTTACCACCTCAAATCATTTGGATCACTTTGCTATGTTAACCCCATACAATAACATGATTTTAATATTTTATTTTATTTAATATTTATATAATTATAAAACTATTAATTTGTGTTCAACTAAAGAAAGGAAGTCGTGTATATATGGGATGGCATGAGGAGGATTCATATATGAATGAATTATTAATTGCTGTAATTATAATTAGCTGACCAAATCTCTCCATGGGGATAGTTTACTGTGAAATTACCCACATTGCAAACAGCCCCACTCCGGGACAACACTTTTATTAACATACTAAATATCATCTTAAGTATAAAATGCAAGAAAGGTTTACGTGAAGGGTAGGGTTTGAAGATAGAAACCACCCTGACAGAAACACAGACCTGTGCGTGTATGTGTGCGTGTGTGTGTGTGTGTGTGTGTGTGTGTGTGTGTGTGTGTGTGTGTGTGTGTGTGTGTGTGTGTTTGCTCAGGGAAAATCAGGCAACTTCAACAGAAGAGACCGTGACATTACAGGGTTGATGATGTCACACAGAGGAAGTGCTCAGAGAGTGAACATATGTATCAAACTAATGAACAGACGGCAAACAGTCCAACAAGCCCTCAGTGCATTTTTTTAGCCTCTCCACATTTTACTACCTCTCTTTCTCTGTTATCTAACATGTCAAGTAATTATATGATATACTAGTATACATAGGCCTACTGCACATTTGTCAAAAGTGCTGGGTCATCCAGACATACTATTTACAATGTACATATATAATGCGAAAATTTGAAGTTTAGTATAAGAGAATGCCTATCTGTCTTTTGCTGATAGTTCCCGGTTTGTTAATGGTTCTGGTATGTAATCTTAAGCACCTGCCACAAATTGGCTCTGAACTTGTTCATTACACCTCCTTATGCACGTAATTTCCTCTGTTCCTCCACTCGTCCTTTTTTATTTCTCTGCACTGTTTAATCCTCCATCCATCGTGAGCTTTTCAAAGTCTGCCCCACATGCATGTGTGCAGACAAACCATGCGTAACTAGAAATATGTAAATCCCTGTCAGTATTCCTGCATTGTATCCCATCTTTCTTTTTGTTCCTTAAAGGGATAGTTCACCCAAAAATGAAAATTCTGTCATCTTTTACACATCCTCATGTTGTTACAAACCTGATTACGTTTCTTTGTTCTACTAAGCAAAAAGGAAGGTTTTGTAATGAAGCATGAAACAAAAGCACCATTGACCTCTATAGTAGGAAAAAATACTACTACAGAAGTCAATGGTGCTCAAAAATGGTTTCTAAAATATCTTCCTTTGTGTTCATCAGAACAAAGAAATTAATACAGGTTGTAACAACATGAGGGAAAGTAAATGATGACAGAATTTTCATTTCTGGTTGAACTAAACCTTTAAACTGTGTATTTAAAGGGACTATACACCCAAAAATGAAAAAAAAAATCTTTTACTCAGGCTTCTGTTGTTTTAAACCTGTATGATCTTCTTCAGTTTAGAAGAACATGAGGGTGAGTAAATGATGACTTAATGAATTTTGGTGTTCTTGCTGCTTAATGCACTTTAAAAATGGCTGGGTTATTTTTAAGCCATGTTGAGTATATTGAACACACTGCTGGGTTAAAATTGACCCAACATTGGTCCAATATTTACCCATTATAGGTTCAAAATAACCCAGCCATTTTTAGAGTGTGCTAGGGTTGTGGGTTTAGTTCCTAAGTAAAACATACTGTAAAAATTTACATATAGATTGATTGCACTATTAGTCACTTTGGATAAAAGTGTTTACCAAAATGCTTAAATATAAATGACATTTTTGGGTGAACTGTCTCTTTAAGAGCCCCTATATAGCTTTACACGTCCAGTCCAAGTCAACTACAAATTACACATTAATAAATAATGTTGGAGCACAAAAACAGCAATATTTTGAAAGCTGTGTGTGTGTGAAGTATGAACGTTGCCATGCCATTGCTGGCTCGTGTGTGCCAGCTTACTCTGCCAAGCAACCAGCATTCTGACGCAAACACAACCATACTGACTTGTGTGAGCTTGTGTGTGTATACGGTGGGTCTCTTGTGTGGTCTAAATCGCATTGAATTGTAAATGTGTCCCTATCAACACAATACTAGTGGCAGGAACTTTAAGAACCCGCTCTCAATGTGCACTGTCAATTATTAACAGTAATACTGAATACATTTCTATTCTCTAATGTCATCACCATTATTTGCCACGAGCTTTAAAGGCCACAACTTGCCACTGGATTTTCTGAGAACTCACAGAAGGTCATTTGTAAGAATTTAGTATATTTATGAGAAGGACAAACTGTATGATGCATATTTTTAAATACAGATTAACGTCAAGTGCTGAATGAGCTCTTCTTGTATGTTGAGCAGATCACTAAGGGAATTTTTTTATTTCTTCTGCATAGATTGTTAAAACAGATAGTTTAAAAGTGAAACTTTTATCAACTGTTGCTATCAAATGAAACTTGATGTGCAGTATAATGGAGTTAAAGAAGTTAAAGGGCTCTATCATACCCTGGCACAATGCATGACGCAAGTGTCTTTTGCTAGTTTCAACACGGTGCAATTATCATTTTCACATGTACTGTAGCGCCACGTTGTTTAAATAGCAAATGCATTTGCCCCAAATTTTGCACCCATGGGCGTTCTGGTCTGAAAACAAAGTGTGTTCAGGCGCATTGTTGACGCATTGCTATTTTGAGGCAACTTAAATAGATTTTAGCGCAATATTGTTTTTGTTATTTAATGAGCACGTTAGTAATATACACCTATAAACGGGACGACAAAGCACGTTTGCTTATCACATGGATGCGCATCAGCACATAAACTTTTTAAAATATGAAACATCAAAAAATTTAAATGTTAAAGATTATTATTATTGAGTCTCTTGGACATAAATGAGGATCGATTATGAGACGTTAGAAGTCATAAAGAGCTGCTTCACCTGTAGCCTGGTAAGTAATAAAATGTTTTGCTTGAAATGGAAATATTGCATTTATTTTTAAATGTTTTTTAAATGCTACCCCACAGATTTATTGTATATGATGACTTTGTACCTGGATATGATGAGAACCATTTTTAAGCAATGGTATACAAAACATTGCATAGTGCTGTCCGAGTGCTGAAGGCTCTCCACACGTTTGTAAATTCTTTATCTCCTGTTTGTTACAAAAAATTATTTTTAGAGTACAAAACTTTTCTTGCATATTTGTAAATAATTTTTTGAGATTACACTGATCATGTAGGCTATCCATTCATTTACAGCAATTCAAAGCCTGCTAGTTTTACTTCCATGACTGAAAGAAACGACTTTTAAAGGTTTTAATACCAAAAAATAACAGTTTCACTACAAATGAAAACAAAGCGATTTTTAATATTAATCTTAAACTGGTGTTCTTCTTCCTCCGCTTAGTTTTTTCCAGTTTTCAAAATCCGCTATCTAATAGGGAATCGGCATAGCGCCAGGGCAACTGGCGTTTAAAGGGGATGAGAGCTGAGACTCTCATTGGTTTATTGCACGTTACGCCCAAAACCACACCCATTACTCATTACAAGAATAGGAACAACCCAGGGTTTCCAGCAGCACTTTGCAGTTCGGGCGGCCCGCCTAAGCTGGGAAACCTTACCACCTCAACTAGGTCGTCCAAAAAAAAAAAAATTAGCTGCACAAAAGGCTGTCAAGTGCATCTCGGAGAATAGTGTGGAAGCTATTCACACAGCGCGCGCCACACGGCCAAATGAGAGAAAGAGGTGGTCCGTCACTGTCTGGAGGATAACTAGCCAGTTGATAAAACATCTCGGAGAATAGCGTGGACGGCGCGCTTCACACCGTGAGCGTGCACGCGCGCCACAAGGCCGAAATGGTCCGTCAACTGTCTGGAGGATAGCCAGTTGATAAAACGTGTGTCAGTGAGAACTGTAAGTGGACTTATGTTTTGGGTTTATTTAAGCCTGTTATTGTATTAGTCTATAGTTCTTGCAAATTTAAAGTAAGTTAGCTGGTGATTTTTTTGTTGTTTAAGCAACTAGGTTGCACGTGTCTGATTCGATATAATTGTTGAGCGTTCTTGCTCACGTTTATTTATGTGCATTATATACATGCTACAGTAGTTACACTCCTTTAAGATGATGTAATTAATAGTGGGAAATAATCAGTTTTTACAATCTTCATGCTATCTATCATCGTTTACCAGACGTTCTACAAATCTGCTTCAGTTTGTGTTTATTAACCCTTTAGTTTCACTTCATCACGCAGCTATTTTCGTTAGAGGTATCTGTTACACTCTAAAAAATGCTGGGTTGTTTTTAACCCAGGGCTGGGTCACTATTGGACAGAACACACTGCCGGGTTAAAATGACCCAACTGCTGGGTTATTTTAACCCAACTGCTGGGTTGTTTCAACATGGATGATTGACAATAACCCAGCAATTGGGTTAAAACAACCCAGCAGTTGGGTCATTTTAACCCGGCAGTGTGTTCTGTCCAATAGTGACCCAGCCCTGGGTTAAAAACAACACAGCATTTTTTAGAGTGTAAAAACATTTAATTCATTAATAATCTAGTATGTGTTCATTTTCTGTCATAGTTTCTTCAAAATTAGGTTTTATTTGAGTGTTTTAAATAAAATATTTTCATTTTCATCATGACATGTATGATTTTTGATTGCCATGCCCCCGGCCACAAAACCGCTTTAACTAGCAAATTTTCCGCGGGAAACCCTGCAATCCTTTTAGGCCGTGCGCTTGGTGCACAAACTATTTTTCCCGTCGTTAAATTAGCTAAAGTGGAATCGGACACGCCCGTTAAGACAATGCGCTTAAATCGTTAAAATGGTGCCCAAAACGCTTCAATACAGCTTATCAAGAATATATTATTGAGAATATAAAGTATCCACTTCATAAATTATCAATTATGGTGTTTTTGTTTGTTTTAATAGTTATGCCATATAAAATATAAAATGATATCAACTATTAAATCATATCAACATCTTTTTATGTTACTTTAACTTAACAAATGCAGTTAAACAATTTCAATGTGTTTTTCTAAGTTATTTCAACTAATCACAAGTCAAAACTTTAAAAAGTAGATTGAATTGACTTTTTTTAGACTTCAAGTGGCATTTTTTTTACAGTGTAGTAACTATGGCAGCAGTAGTATAGCACAAAAAAAAGCTAACACATTTTTAACACACAGCTTAACTTGTTTTTAGGGATGCACCGATAGGATTTTTTTGGGCCGATACCGATACAGATTTAAACAGACAGCTTCTGGCCGATACCGATGCCGATATTAAACACTTGTATACAATACTATACAGTTGGTCTATTACCTAGTTTATTTCTGCATCAAATTATTTTTACCTGAACACGGATTGGATCTAATTAACATTCAACTGACCAACATAATAAGAGAGGCACAAATTAAGCTAAAACAAATATAATAAGACAACATGACAACCTTCAAAGGTGGTTTTTGCTATTCAGCATTTATTTTATTAACAACATTAACTTATTTTTTTACATATAATGGATTTCTTTATGCAGTTAATTAATAAACAATCGGTATCGGCCTTTCTCGTGCTATTGCCGATATGCCGATGGTTTCAAATTAATCAAAAATCGGCCGATAAATATCGGCGGCCGATACATCGGTGCATCACTACTTGTTTTATTTTTATAAACATTTATTAATAACAGTTTTAAGCAGTTATAAACAGTTAAAAGTATTTCTTCCTCGGACTGAGAAAAGTTTTGTGTGTGTATATATTTGTGTTCAATTTTCTACCCAGTGTTATGATACTATAAAAATGCCCTTGAAAGTGTTGCTGTGTTTTCAGCCTCATGTAGCGTGTGTCATGTTTTCCTTCACTACATAACTTCCCATCAGCTCCTATTCCTCAGTGAGTGTACATTTATATATGTTCCTTGTATTTTAAGTCGTGCTGTGATTGATGAGGTTGCGCTGCTCATATTGCATGTTTGTGTTGATGTCCATTGGTGCATTTGTGCGTGTACGTGCTCTCGAGATCTCTCAACTGACAGTAATTGTAATTTTAATAACGTGTCAGTGTTGTTTTCCTCTTGATATGAGAGGTAATATGTGTATATGTGATTATCCTCCTTCCCGGCATGCTTTAGAGTCAGTGACACCGGCGATCATTTGCAATGTTAATCAGTGGTTGTGGGTAAAGTGACCTTGATGAACATGTAGGATGTTTAACATGACAAGATGTGACAGCCGTGCACGTGGATGTCGCGTGTGTCTTACCCATTGACTTCATAGAGGAATATTTGTTGAAGCCCAGGTTGTTGTGGGGCTGGGAAAGGGCCATTGCGGGACCCAAATGAGGATATGCAGAATTATTCAGATGATTGTGCTCTGAAGGGGAAAGAAAGCAGAAAGGAGAGCAGAGAAGGACAAGAGGGAATGAGGGAGCGCAGAGGAGAGAGGGAGACACAAGGAGGAGAGGGTACATTAGTTAATGGAAAGTCAGCACATTAAGAGACTGATTAGTGTATATGATTATATGGCAGAGGAGAAACACAGCCATTAATTTAAGTAAGAAAAGGGTATGGATGCATGCTTGCCCAGAAAAACATTTTATTTGCTTGTTTAGTTATTTATTTTACAGTTTCTCATTTATATTTTAAATTTGTCTGGAATAATTCTCCTAAAATTTCTTAGGTAACACTTTACTTGAAGGGGTGTTCATAAGATTGACATGACACCTGCAAGAGACACGTGTCATGAACATGGAGGTTTTATGCATGTTTATGACAACTGTAACTAAGTGTCATTTGTTGAATTATGTCATTTTTAATGCAAAGATGACATTGTTTGAGATCTCTTTGTTATGACAACTTGACATAAACCAATACAACATAACTTCTGTCATAAACATGATATAGCAGAATAATTATCAAACTTAAGATAATACTTAGCTTTATGGGTTAACATCATATTAAACTGTCATTTAAATATCATTAAGTGTCGAATAGTTTTATAACAGCGTCATGAATATTTTTCTTGACCTCAACTACAGTGGTACTTGCCATTAAAATGTCAATAAGTGTTGTCAAATAATTTTAAATACCTTAAAACACGTCAAAAGATTATACTTAACTTTATTTATATGCACAATGCATAAAAAACTGACAACTAAATTGTTCTTTCTCACACAGAGGGTTCTGAAATGTTCTGACATAGAAGACAAAAAACATTTAATTTATTTAATGTAATTAACTGTTTTTGCACAAAAATACTGTTTTCATTTAATTTTAGGTGAATCGGACTCCAAATGCAATAAAATAGAATTATTAATTATTATCAATTATTATTATTATTCGATTTTTTCTCTAACACCTGAACGTAAAAAAACATTATGAAAAATATCCATTATGCTGTTATTAAACTATTTGACAGAGTATTAACACTTAATGACATTTTAATGACAAATTATATTTGTACCACTATAGCTGAGGTCAAGAAAAATATTCATGATGTTGTTAGAAAACTATTTGAAAGACTTTTAACACTTAATGACATTTTAATGACAAAGTCAATTTGTATCACTGCTAAAAAGTGGTCAGTTATATTGTCTTGGTAATGTCAAGTTGTCATGACAAGTTATAATGTATTTTATTTGTTGATAATGTCCATAACAAAGAGATCTCAAACAATGTCATCTTTGCATTAAAAATGAAATAATTGAACAAATTACACAAAATCTCCTTCATGTCGTGTCCTGATTATGGAGGTGTCATGTCAGTCTTATGAACATCTCTTCATGTAAAGTGTTACCATTTCGTACAACAAAACACAGTAGAGTGAGTCAAAAAATCTTAATGTGTCTACGCACTTGGCAGATGCTTTTATCCAAAGCAACCTAAAGTGTATCACAAGGTATGCATTTTTTTATCGGCATGTGTGTTCCCCTGGTTCGAACCCATGACATTATCGCTGATAACATAATCCTCTACCAATTTGCTTTACAGGTGTATTGTACTATTTTTATTTTTGAATAAACATCACCATTGAGAAAAATAGGAATACATTTTTTTATATGGTCTCTTATTAGGTCTCCTCTTAAAACTTTATTACAGTTAAATCATCCACGAAGCAAAAATTGTAAGTCAGATTGTTCAGTTCAGTTCAGTATTTATTTATTTATCCCCGTAGGGAAATTTGGATTGCAGCGAAACACTCACCCAGACATTTGACAATTTTCACATTGGCATACGTATGTACATACAGTATATATATGTACACACACAAATACACACATATAAAAAATAAATAAAAAAATAAAGAAGAATAAAAAACTTAATTATAGACGTAGTCTGGAGACTATTCATCAACATCCACTAGGAGGAGAGGAATTTAAAAACTTAATTGCTTGGGGTATAACAGAGAATTTAAACCTATTTTTTGAGCATTTGGGAACACAATACCGTCGACCTGATGGTAGCAGTTTATAAGAATTTAGTCAGATTGTTTCAAATAGGATTAGCACTCCTTTTCTTGTACATATCAAATTATGTGCAATACATTTAGTGTGAAGCTCTGAGTATTTATTTGCTTTTTATGTGTATGCGAATGTACGCACAGGTTCGAACCAAAGTCTTTCCAAGCATACTGAAGTTTGTTTATTTGACTCTTACAAGTACACAGATATTTGAGGCATTCGCATTGTGACAAAATGCAATGCATCTCCTGGGCTACATCCTACATTTTCCTGTACGCAAATGCGTGACCTACAGAAATCCAGTGTACGTACATTGAACGCGTACTATTCTGATGAGGAAATGTATGCGTAAAAACTAAATTTTCTAGCTTAAGGTTTAATATATAAAAAATGTAAGTTATCATTTTTAAATTTTATTTATTTTAGGTGTTACCAATTGTAACTACATAATTTTGGGTTGGGTAAAAATATGGCCACAACCAACCAAAAATTTTGGAAACCGAACCAAAATGGGTTGAAAACAACTCAACATTTTTATTGTGTAACAGTGATGATTGCGTATACAAATGCCATTATTGTTTCCTACGGATATGTATGTGCATGTGTACATTTCATACAGTAGATTCGAGCTTGACTGTAGGCAACATGCTAAATGTCAGCTGTCTATATGTTGTGCAGAGGTCACTAAAGGTCAACGTATTTAGGACACACATCTCATTTCCTCCCCATGGGCTGGGTTTGTGGTCATTCTGTGACCTCATTCTGTCAGATCGCTCTGTGTTTATGGTTTTTGTGTGCACTTAACGTACATATGTTGGTGTACGTGCATATATGTACAGTTAAGGGATGTTCATTTCAGTTAATTTTGAAAATTAACCATTCACTGATATGGTTTATGGTCAGGGTCTAGGACAGCAAAGGTCTGTCTGGACTGTGAGACGGAGACGGCCCGCGTCACCTTGCGCACACATGCGCGTCTCCGTGAAGCTTCCAAACCATACTCAACAAATAATTTTTCATACAAATGGTTACTTTACCAGACCTTCAGGGCAGAAATAATATGTGTCAGGCCATTCACAAATTAAGCATAGAAAAGTGGCAAACTGTCACGTGTCGACACGCACCATGTATTAACATATTTTTTTCTTTTAACTGATAATATTAATCGATCATAAATTCTTACCTTCGCTTAAGAGTTAACTGGTCAATATAAACATCCATAGTACAGTTAAAGGAGGACCAGAAAATCATTACTATATTTACACACACATGCAGAGTTCAAATACAATGGCAAGGTTATATCATAGCAAGGACACAGGCCATGGATATAATCAGGTTCATTACTGTGTGCGTGTGTATCATTGTGCACACACACAATAACACATACAACATATACTTCACACTGTTTTGTACTTGTGATTTTGTTTTTTTTTAAAGTTACAAATACAATAATTCGGTCCATTGGTTTATATTCATGACCATGAGCAAATTAACAAATGATCGTCCAGCATTTAACAACTTGTCCAGCTTCAGTAATGTGATGAAGAATGTGAAATATGCCCGAAGGCCAAGGTTAGCAAATTATATCACAGGTCATTTACATACTGTATAAACCTCTTAAAGGTACAGTAACACACCACAGTGTTTATTTCAAAGGGTCAGAGAGGGTGAATTCTGGTCATAAAACAAAAATATGACGTTAACTCTTTCCCCGCCATTGACTAGTTATCTCGTCAATCCGCAATACTGCTATTATCCACCGCAAGTTATAAAACCCGGAAGTTTAACCCTAGGGCAAACAGCTGTATGTCCATCTAAGTTTTGAGGATCGCTCTGCATCCGATCTCTATCAAAAGTCCTTCACAAAAATGAAATTATTTCAGCTTTTTGGTCAAAACTTACCCATATTTGAGAGGTGATAAAAAGAGAACTAATGTAGGATGGATGAAACTCTTTTTTTTAAAGGAGAGGGTCTGTTCTTTCATTTAATATATTGTATGTTTATATATTTAAAGAAGAGCATTTTCTGGGAGTCATTAAGATTTTTGTGAAAATCATGAAAAATGCTGGTGGGGAAAGAGTTAAACATTATCAATCTTAGCAGATTGTTAGCTAAAACTGGAAGCAGTATTGCATCATGTTTTTTCAGACTGTATAGAAACCTCACACAGAACGTGTGCTTTTCTCTAGAGGTCTTTTCTACAATAAATGTGTCAGACTCCACATTATAAAAAAATGTGTCATGATAGCATTTTTCTCCCTCATTTTTCACCTAATAATACATTTTATTCTTTAGTCCAAAGTCACATTTGTGGAAGCTGAACCATCAAATGTGTTCCCATTGTCTGTGATTCACATCCATCATTTTGTTTTTAAACGTGCCTGATTATAAGGGCATAGTGATAAACACATCACGCTCTGGGGTGCGTTTCCCAAACAACGACGTAACTCGTTGCTGAACGACCACAGTATGATGCATCGTTGGAGAAATGAACTACCTTGTCACGACTGTTTCCCGAAAGCATAGTAACTTTGTCGCACATTCGTCGTTTGAACCATGTTGGTTTAACAACATAGTTGATGATGTCACTTGGGAGGTGAAGTACTAATCGTTGCAAATCGATTTAATGTAAGATTATTGCTGTAAATAACATATATTGCATCGGAAGACTGATTTAGTTATCGTGATTTAGTTATCTGTTGTTTATTTTCAAGATATTTAATTCACGCGCAAGTTCCCTCTTACGTCACTCCTCCCAGGGATTCTCCAGGGTCTTAAAGCTCGTAGGCTTCGCACATGCGCAGCTTTCAAATGCAGCGCTTTCATTCTGTTTACACATTTAAAGACGTAAAATACAATTGTAATATATTTAGAATGATGGATATATACTGTACTACATGTTTTTTGCTTATTTTGTTCAAAAGCATGATCAACGTAAGTCTACATATGATAATAACAAGGAACGATGCTTCTAACGACAGGTGAAAGGCTGTCGTTCCAACGACACAAGTTAGCGATGCAGTTTGCGAATGTTCGTTTGAACGATGGCTTCGGGAAACACCAAATCGTTGAACGATGTTAGTAACGATGGAACTTATGATGTTCGTTGGCTAACGATGGTTTTGGGAAACGCACCCCTGATCTAGAGTCAGTTTTACAACTACTTTACATTTTAGCAAATTAATGGCTAAACTTCGCAGGACTTTGTGCAATCAAATTGGTAGGTTTTAGTAAGTCTGCTTTAAAGTCTGTGCAGAACACATATTTTGAAAAAAGGAACCACACATGACGGGCTACATACATGTTGTGACAAACTTCGCACCAAGCACCCTTGAAAAAAGAAGTAACCGGCCAACACTGTATTAAAGTGAATTATAGATTTGCCATTACTGACCAAATTACTGTTATTTACAGTAAAAAAACCTGCAAAGATCTTCAGTTATAATGCCTTTTAACCATCAACAGAAGTCCTGACTTGCCTTTTTGACACAGGACTTCACTTAACTTTTTTGTTAAGAGATTTATAATCAAAGAACAATGTGTGCTGTGGAAAAGTTCTTTGATATCCATCTGAGATTTCGTTTCTCTGAGGGTAGGTGGTCCCTCAGGGTTTAATTCCATCAAACACATACAGAAAACGCAGTGCATCTCATTAATAATACATCAGCCCGCTCAGGAAGAAAGAGCAATCAGCATCCATATTCATTTGGCTTTTTAAATATTACTGCCCGGCCCTTTAAGGCTTCGAAGTGCATTTTACAACAAGGCCGAGCAAATAGGAGAGAGAAAAGAAGTAGAAGACAAAAAAAGTACAAAATAATGTAATTTGCAAAAGAAATATGGTCTGCCACAAAGAAAAGGGTAGAAATAGTCCAATTTAGTTAAGTAAGTGTGTCAGCTCTTTTGTAATGCCACGCAGTAACAATTGACTTGAATTAAATCTGATATAATTTGATGAATAACACACAATAATGTGGGTACTGTAATACTCGCCAGGCATTAAATTCAGGTAAAACTTTAAAACCCCAGATGACCAATAACAGTAAGAAACAGTAAAAAATACATTTGAGTCGTTTTTTAAAAACTATTCAGATCAAAGACTCTCCAGCTTAACATTTTCAATTATTACTTCTTCAACAGATATTTTCTTTTAACATCATCAAGATTGTGTGATAAAATACTGCTTAAGGGGTTGTGTACACCAAAACTTTTACGCCCGTGGACGGCGCATGTTTTCAATTGTTTCCGATGGAAGCTCAGCGTTTTTCAAATAAGCCAGCAGCTAGCAGGTTTTTTCCGCGCTGAAAACTGGCGCTCTGCGGTTTTTCCGCGCTCGGCGCTGAGCGTCGAGAGTTGAAGGAGATTCAACTTTGGGAGAAAAGCTCCGCTCGTCAATGTCAGTTCTCACACGGCCGCCCAATCACAGTGGAGGAGGGGTGGGACATTACCACAACAACCAACCGGCTTGCAGCTGAAGTATCACAGCTACCAAAGTGCTCAGCTGAAGAAAGCTGGCACTCAGCTGAAAAACAGCTGGCATTCGGCGTCCTCAAGGCGTTTTCAGACGCGTTTAAAAGTTTTGGTGTGTCCAGCCCCTAAAGCTGTACCAAACACAGCACACTGTAAACGGACCAAAATCGAAGCTTAATGGGTCACACTACACTTTTGGTTCCATTGACTTGACCGGAAACGCAAGCTCGTGTGAAGAAATGATGCGTGTTGCTGCATACCGATTCAATTCTGATAAACCTGTGAATTCGTGTCACATGAAGACATGTGACCCTTAGAAAATGGGTATGTCACAATGTGACCTTTCTCTCAAATAAAAAGCAAAGATGGAAGAAGCACTCCCCAGCCACAATCACAGCAACATCCGAAAAATATGCACAGGCTTAAAGTCGAATCTAGTGTGACCGCTCCGTTAGAAAGAGTGAAAGATAGCGTGTAAGCAAAAGATATCATTGCAGAAATACATTTCTAGGGTTTAACAAAGAATGGTGTGAAAAGGGAAAAACATCCAGTATGCCTCAGTCCTGTGGGTGAAAATGCCTTGTTGATGCTAGAGGTCAGAGGAGAATGGGCCGACTGATTCAAGCTGATAGAAGAGCAACTTTGACTGAAATAACCACTCGTTACAATAGAGGTATGCAGCAAAGCATTTGTGAAGCCACAACACACACAACCTTGAGGCGGATGGGCTACAACAGCAGAAGACCCCACCGGGTACCACTCATCTCCACTACACATAGGTTAGGGTACAATTTGCACAAGCTCACCAAAATTGGACAGTTGAAGACTGGAAAAATGTTGCCTGGTCTGATAAGTCTCGATTTCTGTTGAGACATTCAGATGGTAGAGTCAGAATTTGGCGTAAACAGAATGAGAACATGGATCCATCATGCCTTGTTACTTGTGGGGGATGTTTTATTGGCACATTTTAGGCCCCTTAGTGCCAATTGGGAATTGTTTAAATACCACTGCCTACCTGAGCATTGTTTCTGACCATGTCCATCCCTTTATGACCAACATGTACTCATCCTCTGATGGCTACCTCCAGCAGGATAATGCACCATGTCACAAAGCTCAAATAATTTCAAATTGGTTTCTTGAACATGATAATGAGTTCACTGTACTAAAATGCCCCCCACAGTCACCAGATCTCAACCCAATAGAGCATTTTTGGGATGTGGTGGAATGGGAGCTTCGTGCCCTGGATGTGCATCCCACAAATCTCCATCAACTGCAAGATGCTATCCTATCAATATGGGCCAACATTTCTAAAGAATGCTTTGTTGCACATTGTTGAATCATGCCACATAGAATCAAGGCATTTTTAAAGGCAAAAGGGGGTCGAACACAGTATCAGTATGGTGTTCCTTATAATCCTTTAGGTGAGTATAGCTTAGGGTTGAGAGATTAAAACACACTGCTAACCTCCACTTAACTTGTATCATTTGTGCTTCAATTTAGACAATTTGATAGCTTTAGGCGGTTCTTTTGCAAGTGATCGGATGGGTAAAAACCCCTTTCGATTTAGATTGCAAGAGAGATTTGGGCATGAGCTATTTTGATTTGGGTCATTAAGTTACAGACTGTAGTTGTGAGCAAAATGTAGCTAAATTTAAATCTTCTTCATAAAAGAATAAAAATGTAATGTTTTGAGCAAATTGAAGATAAAAACTTTATTTAACCACGAACAACAGGTGCTTGAGCCAAATGGAGCCGAAATGTGTAGAATAGATCAATGGGAGATTATACTGTACACTGTCAAAAAAAGGGTACACAAGTTGTCACTGGGATATGTTACCTTTCAAAAAGGTCCTTATCTGTACCATTTTAGAGAACAGTATGTACCTCTAAGAGACCAATGCATACCTTTTGACATACCAATATGCACCTTTTAGTGTACTTTTTGAAAAGATACCTCCCCATTGACAACTTTTGTACCTTCTTGTACCTCGTTACTGAGAGTGTATTACACAGATATGTTTGAATTCATTTGAATATTTCTGACTGCTTATTATCATATTCATGAATATTAAGGACGCAGTGAGATGCTGTAATGTGCACCTTGGGACGCATGCACTGCAGTAAAGCATTATTGTCATCACACCATGTTGGTAAAAACACATGGACGTTTTATTGATCCCCATTAGATTGTCAAGCACATGCACACACACAAATACCGTACGTGTGTTGCATGAGTGGACCTCCAGAGCTGCTGAGGTCTTTATTTTTCCATTTCTCAATGGACTAGAATTAATTTAATGACACATTTGACTACTGTAGATTCACACTACCCAGCATACACACACACTGATGCGTAATGAAACCTCATTTACCACACTGGAAATGTGTGCGAGTCTCTCATGGCTTCATGTGTGTGCGTCCTCCGATCCAAACATATGAGATCGAGCAATCAGCGTTAAGTACTACCCAGCTATTTATAATGCTGATGGACCAACATTAGAGGAGTTCATACATATGCTGTGTGTGTGTGAGAGATGATACAACAGTGTGCATGTCGTACAGCACAGCCTGACTCAATCTCTACAAAGTGCTGGCAAAGCAATTGTGTGTGTGTGTGTGTGTGTGTGTGTGTGTGAAGCCACGTGTTAAAACTGATTGATGCTCCTACACATACAAGCTATCTGACCTTCAAACCACCTTCAGTCTATATCACCCTCTCTCCCTGTACTTCAGATGGTATGACCCAGTCTCAATCTAAGTGGGTCAGTACATCTAAAGAATCAGGGGGGTCCATGCAGCTCTTTAACCCGACCATCTAATACGAGATCGGTTTCGATCTGTCGTATAAAACCAGAGAGTGCAAAAAAGAGCGGGGAATAAAAATAGAAGGTAAAAAAATGATTTTTGTCTTCCAGAAGCAAACTTAAGTTATGGATAAAAATGGCAATAAATGAAATATAATGCGGGTATGAAAAGATTTTAAATGACAGAGGGAGAGATGAAGGAATGTACTATGTGAGACCAGCTGCTCTATTGTCACAGTAAATAACCCTCACTCTTTTCCTCTCTTTCCGTATGCCTCCCATCCTCTCTCTCTCTCTCTCTCTCTCTCTCTCTCTCTCTCTCTCTCTCTCTCTCTCTCTCTCTCTCTCTCTCTCTCTCTCTCTCTCTCTCTCTCTCTCTCTGATAGTGTCACTGTGACAGCATATTGTACATGGACTCTGCATGTATGTCATAATGTTGTACATATAAATGTGTTTCATAGTAAAACATAGATCATTTTTGGGTGAACTTTTCACCGAGTAGCAGGAAACAGCTGTTTTTTTAGGGACATCTCCAAACATCTGTCACACCAGTGGATTTAAACTGCGAAGGTCAAACAAGCTGAGTCTCAAACATTGCCCACAGCCTGTCTACCTCAGCCAAATACAGTGAAATACACATCCTTGTACATTACACACACACACACACACACACACACACACACACATTCTGGTTTCCATGTTTTGTGGGGACATTCCATAGACGTAATGCATTTTATACCATACAAACTGTATATTCTATTCCCCTTACCTGCCCCATTCCCTAACCCCAACCATCACAAAAACCTTTCTTGTACCTTATATTTTCAATAAACATCATCTTGTTTGATTTATAAGCTTGTTTCCTCATGGGGACATCAAAATGTCCCCACAAGGTCACAAAAACACTGGTATTCCTATCTTTGTGGGGACAATTGGTCCCCACAACGTGATAATTACCAGGTACACACACACACACACACACACACACACAGTAAAAGCATTGCTGTGAATTCTACAGAAAACAGTTATGGGACTTTGTGATAATAGTATTTTTATATAAAGAATCACAAACTAAATGTTCCATTACATTTAATATAATAAACTTAGGTAATTGGTTTACAAAGTTACATTTAAATTCTGTCGTCGTGTATTAACTCTGATGTTATTCATTATAATGAAGATATAATTATTACACGGCTCGTTTGAATGCTTGATTCTTATTGGCCAGTCGGGTGATTCTCACAAAATCCAGATTTAGAAGGTGTCCAGCATCAGAATTTTTAATAAAAGCCCTTGAAGCAATTTTTTTGCAAGATTAAGGTCTGAACTTACTATAACCATTATTTTTAAAGAATTTAAAAAACATTTCCTATAGAATTATTCAATTTTTTAGATTATCATTATCAAAAATGATAATTACCGCAACATTATATTAAATATATGCATTTACAAACTCATGTTTCGGTAATGAGAACTAAAAGTTGTCTAGGTACTATGACAAACAAAATTGTACCTTTTATCAGAGAGAAAAAAATTGCTGCTTACCTGGTAGCCATCTTGAGTTTCACTGTCAATTATGTCCCTTACAACAAAGTTTTTTTTTTAAATGTTAGTTTATTAAGGGCTTAAACAATGATTGAAAATTGTTGAGGAGGATGAGAAAATTGCTCCTGGACACATTTATATTCCTTATTATTGTCTCTACATTTACCAATGATCACCAAATACCACATGTTTTTAAATATAAGTTTTCCATGTCAAAGAACCCAAATCCAGTCATGGGGCCTCATTTATAAAGCGTGCGTACGCACAGATTTGATCGTAAAGTGTGCGTAGGCAAAAATCCACGGCAAAGTCCATATTTATAAAAAACGTCTTTGACGTGGAAAAGTGCTTAGCGCCACGTCAGAGTCTGAGCAGACATACGCTCTTTTGCTTGTCTGATTGCTGCAGGTTTTTGGAAATATAAGCCATTCTTGCTGTTTGAAATTGGGTTTAAACAAGTGCTCTTTTATATGTCTGACATTAATTACGCATCGTTTAAAGGCGGAGATCTGAAATTGCTTGACTGCACGCACAAGTTCAAGTTCATTTGCGATTTATGGATTTGAAAGAGGTACGAACGTTTTCTGCGCGTACGTTCGGTTTATGAATCACACGTACGCATTTTTGTTAAATGATCGTAAGATCAAATGTAGGATGGTTTTTACGCAGCATTTTATAAATGAGGCCCATGGACACGTTGCGGTAATGAAAATGTTCCCCTTAAATGTGGAAAATCAACAAAATTGGTTTGTATGATGTCACTTGAAATCATGTTCAAAATAGTACATGAAGAGATGTTGGTAACTGTATTCTTATTATTTTGATTTCGCTCAACATTTGCAGGTTTGTTATTCCCACCTGAATAATTGGGTTATTGAAATTTGGCTCCCCTTATGATGTCATAAGGGGATCTTATTATAATAATACTGCCCTTAATCTGCACAATCCAACCATGGCGCTGCACGATTAATCGTTAAATGATTGTGATCTCGATTCGACCCCCCAAACGATCTTAACCCAGCATTTCTACGATGAAAGATGCAGTCTCGTCAGTTTTCATGACAACACGCAATCACTAACAGCAGCTGCGATGACGTCTTGACGTCTCATTTATTATAGCACAAGCCAGATATGCTCGTGTTTGCTCCACCAGTACAGCGTATGCTATCGCTTTTTTGTAGATTTATTCACCCGATGAACGTTCACACCGCAGGCGAGACTATCAAAAAACGCTCTGGCTGCCCTGGCAACAACAGCTATAAACAAAGTGTAAAAGACGCTCTGATGGTCAAATGCATTATTTGGAATCCTCTCAAGCGGAGGTTTCCGCCTTCCGATTGGTTGCTGCCGAACCGCGTCATAGCTCATTACCATAAAGTTAATGTCAATCCATGTGGCAGCAATTTGCACTAAAACGTATTTGTTTTTTATTAAGGCTACTTAAAATGTATATTTTTAAGTTTTTCTTTAAAAAGTGAATACATAATCACTCTACAATTAACATTAGCTGAATTGAAAGATTATCTACAGAATTCTTTTCACCTGTAAAAACTAATGTTAACCTAGTGTTCAGAGGTTGTAAGTCTTTAAAATAGTTATCGAGAATCGTGATCTTTATTTTAAGCAACATTTTATACAGAATCGTGCAGCTCTACCATTTAGTAAAGATGACAGTTTGAGAATCAGGAATCCCTAACCAGTTTTTTCCAGACTTGCAGTTTGTGGCGGCACATTCGCGTTGCGCACGTCTGCATATATGCTTAAATGAGGCTCGGCAGAGAGCGTTGACTGACGCCATGGGTGTTGTACAGAAACTGTCATGTGAGACAGAGGTAGTGATAAATGCAATGTACAAACATCTATTTATGGTGGCCAATTTTTTTTGTGAAATAAATGAATGTATGGGGAGGTATAGCATTCCAATAACGCTCTCATTTATACGATGTCACAGCATTAGGCAGCGCAAATATAACAACACGCCTATAATCCATCCCACTCCGAAGTCGATGGAAAACCTAACCAAGCCAAAATGAGGTGAGCTGACCAATGGAAAAGCGCCATTGCAGGACTTAAAGGATCTGCTGCTAACGTCTTGGTGCCAGATACCACAGCACACCTTCAGAGGTCTAATGGAGTACATGGCTCGACGGGTCAGGGCTTTTTTGGTGGCAAAAGCGGGACCTACACAATATTAGGCAGGTGGTCATAATGTTATGGCTGATGGGTGTATGTTATAGGGTTAAAGGCGTGTATGAGCAGAAACGCGCACACATAACGTCATCATGCTATGCTTGACATTTCGTTGTCTCTGCTCAGACCACATGTACTATATGCCTTGTGACATTTAAACCTCTTTCAGATGGAATGAGAGAGGTTGAAAGGCCAATTTTTTCCAGTGTTCTGAGATTTTCTGGCTTTCCACTCCATTTCCTAAAAAGCATTTCTTTACCCCCCCCCCCCTCTTTCTCTCTCAGCCTGCATGTAACCGTTTTAAACCACTATACTTTTCTCTATTGCCTTTAATCATTTGCTTTTCACCAAGACATCAATGTGCACTTGATTGACATATTCTACTCTAGCTTTATGATTGATGCATGTGCAGGAATGAAGCTTCCTGTTGCTAAATTGCCATGCCGACTTTGATCCCCGCAAAGTGCTGTGAAATAACTTTAACAAAATGGCAGCGGTGCCCGGTCATGGGTCCGACCAAAATAGACTATCACGATTCTTGGGGACATGCCGCCTGGGGACATGACTGAAACTTTGGTGTTTGAAGTTTGTGTGTGCGTGCAAGCAGGACCAAAAATGAGTTCTTTCCAGACTGCCAAAGGCAACTGAAAGAATATGCTGGTCAAAGATCATAAGACATTTTTGCTCATTTTTGAGCCTTGGTGGATGTCAAGTTTGGACTTTGTGTGTACAGTATAGTTTCTATAAAAAGAAAGTGAACATTGCTGACTATATTTTGTGTTCAGTGGCCTCTATGATGAATATTGATTATAAATATTGTACTTTTAAAACAAATAAACATCTAATTCTTAAAGGGACACTCCACTTTTTTTGAAAATATGCAAATTTTCCAGATCCCTAGAGTTAAACATTTGATTTTTAATGTTTTTTAATCCACTTAGCCGATCTCAGGTCTGGCGGTACCACTTTTAGCATAGCTTAGCATAATCCATTGAATCTGATTAGACCATTAGCATTGCGCAAAAAATTACTAAAGAGTTTAAATATTTTTCCTATTTAAAACTTGACTCTTCTGTAGTTACATCGTGTACTAAGACCGACAGAAAATTAAAAGTTGTGATTTTCTAGGGCAGATATGGCTAGGAACTATATTCTCATTCTGGCGTAATAATCAAGGACTTTGCTGCCGTAACATGGCTGCAGGAGGTGCAATGATATTACGCAGTGCCCGAAAATAGTCCCGTTAGTAACTTTAATAGCAGGGGACTACTTTTGGGTTAGGTCAATTGAAGATACCAAATTGCCCTTCTCCCAACTTGTGTATGGATAAACCAGTTTTCATGAATATAGCCATAGATGCTCGAATGGTGTGAAGAATAAAGAAAAAAAATCAAACATCATGCTCCTAATCTTTTCATTAGATTATAAGACTCTAGTCTGGATTTCACATATTCATACTACTAGTTATTAAAACGCATTATATCTCGTACAGACACACACTAACAACACTGACGAAAATAGATTTCAGACATATGGATACACACATGCCACAATTAACACGCGCACACACACACTTTCATACTGTGATGGACGAGTCTCACGGGTGGTCTGTCATACACCTCCCTTCCTGACAGCACACACACGCATAATACACACATGCTGCCAAGTACATGATTGGCACATATGGCACGTAATCTTTTAGTCTTACACACATACACAACATAATATTTCATCATCAACATGCAAATAGTGTGACAACACATGCTGTCGCTCTCATTAGCTGCGCATATGAGACATTTTGCACCCAGCCAGACCTCTAACAATTGCTTATTTAAAAATGCAGTTAAAACATGCTGGCATCAGCAGTTAGATATCTACCGCCTTACAGAAACATCTCTCCAGAGCAGGTGAAAAAAACTTCAAAGTGTTTTTGCCTACGGGCTGTTCCAGAGGCGTTCGCCTGCTCGACCAGACGGCAAAGACGAAAACATATATCAGCAGTTTCTTATCTTTGCTATATGATAAACATGCACGTCTTTCCACCTGTCACTAACAACCTGTCAATCATCCAAGCTTATTTTCAAAGCATGTCGTCAAAACCGAAGTCACTTTGCTGTGGCAGTTTGTATTTGTCTTTGCGGCTGACAAGATGAAAAATGAGAAAACGAAACATTTGTGGCGTTATATAATTTATAGCTACATTTAAAAAAATAAGGCTTAAAATAAAAACTTGGGATCATGCCCTAAACCCTTTACACAGATACATAATGACGAAAGATTCACAAAGAACTTTTATTATTTGAGTTTTTTTACCGTCTATTTTAAAGACGCCAATAAAACGCTCATTGCTACGTTGCCGAGGGGTTGAGGGAGATTGCCAGGGTATTGCTTTGCAGTAAAAAATATTTTTTGATGGTTGCCAGGGTGTTGCTAGGTCGTTTCAAGGGTGCTCTGGGTGGTTGCTGAGCCCATCCCCATGCTGTATATGTTTTTCTCTTTAACGATTTAACCGCAATACCACCATAGTACTCTTTTTAGTAAGGTCATTTATTTATTTCTCCTTTCATTTGCCACACTATATCTCACCCATATTCTTTAAAATTTCCAATGGTTTATTCCTCCCTCCCTCAAGGTCTTCTGGCTTATTTATTCATTCATCTGCGTCTCATTTCCATTTTATTTCTCTTCACCGATCACTTTTCCGGATTCCTCCGATCGGTCTTTCAGTTCACTTCGCCCTCATCATTCCATCTCCCCCTTAAATCCATCCGTTCCAATCCATCGGACCACCTGCTTCGGTGAGGTTTTACCTGTCACGACTCTTCTGCTACCTGTGTGTGACTTTTTTAGACTTTGGTGGCCCATTGAGTGTTCCAGCTGGCGTGGCGAACACATGGTTAAATACACACGAAAGGTTATGGACTTAGACAAGAAAAAGATTATATGAAATAAAAACTATAAAAGGTACTGTAAAAAATATTCACACACACAAAGGCAAACTCACACCGTGTGCGTACATGTGTGCATGTGAACGGCAAAGCACGAGAGAGATAAATGGTTCCCTAAATCTCAGACAGAAGGACAGTGTGTTCTTGATCAGCAGGTCTTGGCTGACGTTTCTTAATTATGTCTTAATTAGCACAGTTGCTTGGTTAAGCCTCCTCTAAGCAGCAGTAGGATCTCTCATATCCGCAAATTTAATTACTCCCTCTTTACGGTTCATTACACTTGCTGGGTCAAAAGGTGATGGGCCGGAGAGCCCAAGTGCGTCTGTTTTGGCTTTATCTGTAATACTGTTGGACAATGACTTGGGCAGTAATTTTCCAGCTACGGTAGAGTAAGTGACCTAAAAGTTGCTGCCACAGTGTGAGGATGTTGTGGGCAGTTGCTGATATCTTGCTTGCACGTTCTAAGGTGTTCTGGGTGATTTCTTATTGGCCCACGTCAAAAGAGCCTCCCCTAATTCTGGTACAATCTCAGAAATAAAGTACAAAAGTTGTCACTGGGACAGTACCCTTTCAAAAAGGTACACCTTTGTACCCAAAGAGTGCATATTAGTACTTCAAAGGTACATATTGACAGTTCAAACATACATATTTGTACCTAAATGGTACATTTTAGGACCTTTTTTAAAGGGTAATGCCCCAGACAGCTTTTGTACCTTTATTTTTGACAGTGTATATTCTGCACCCTTCACTCTAAAAAAAATTGTTAAACTAACTCAGATGCTGGGTTAAAATTAACCAAGAAATGGTTTATATTTGACCCAACAAACAGCATTTTGGGTTAAAAGGACCCAGCATAGCTTACATTAAAACTGAGCAGGTTGGGTTCATCTCTTTTTGACCCATCCTGGGTTAAAAATATTCCTGCATACCCAGACCATTATACTGAAGGTCTGGAAACCATGGCCACTTTAAAGGGATATTTCGGCCAAAATTATATTAAACCCATGATTTACTCACCCCCGAATGCGGAGGGCGGGGGCACAGAGCAGCAGCAGCAGAGAAACCTCCGTAAACTGCGTACGCTCTCATCTTGAATGCGGACGTTAAGATGGTGGCGTTATCAAAAGCTAGTTATTTTCGTTTATAAAGTTTTAAATGTGGATATTTCTACAACAAAACGGCGTGGATTACCCTCAGAAGACCTTTGTTTATCATCGTGGAGCCATTTGGATTTATTTTGTGAAGGATGGATGCACATTTTTTGGACTTGAAGGACGTGGACCCTGTAACTTTACATTTGATTAACTGAAAGATCTAAAACATTTTCTTAAATAACTGAAAATGTGTTCATCTGAAAAATGATGGACATATGCATCTCGGGCAGCTTCAGGGTGAGTAAATCATGAGTTTAATATCATTTTTGGCCAAACTATCCCTTTAAATGGCCAAGGACCACCCAAGAGGCCACATGACTGACACTTAAAGCAACCAATCACGTTTTGCTATGTGCCGCGTCATGTTTAAGGGTGAGAAAATGTCTCTACAATAACGTACAGAGTAAATAATTCATTAACAAACGTCTCTGAAGTTCATAACAACAATGGCAAACACTTTCAAATATCCCATAATGGAGTGGCAATTTCATGAAAATCTGACTTTTTCCATGTTTAAGTGCCATAATTGGGTCCCCAGTGCTTTTATCAACCTAGAAAATGTGAAAAAGATCAACCCAGTAACTTAGTTTTGGTAAACCATTCTCTACAGGCATGTGAAAAAATAGGTCATTGAAATTTGGCTCCCCTTGTGATGTCAGAAGGGGATAATACCGCCCCTTAATCTGCACTATCCAACCACGGCACTGCCATTTACAGCAGATATCAGTTCATTCGCATTTTAAAGGACACACCCAAAAACCGCACAATTTCGTTCACAGATACAAAGTGGCAATTTTAACATGCCATAATAAATTATCTATATGATATTTTGAGCTAAAACTTTACATGTGTACTCTGGGGACACCAAAAATGTTTTTGGTATCTTAAAAAAAGTAATGAGAAATGTCCCCTTTAAAGAACGCGACACACACGTCTCCCGGAAATTCTGTATATTTTAATCAAAGGACTACTTTCGAAGTTGCTAAAGTGTTTCCAGAAAAGTGTGCCATATGCATCAGGCGTTCAGCCATCGGTCCGTGGGTGTGACGTCTGATACTGGGTTGAAAATAACCCAGTATTTGTAGATATGAAGGTTAGAAGGATAACAACAAGTTTGACTTGAAACTGACACAAATCAGCAAGGCTCATCTCTTTAGCAAACTGTAGGAAATAAAATAAAATGATCTGCCTAGATTTTTGCCCCAATGCTATTACATTTAATTCGACGCTCTGTATATCTGTGAATCCCCTGGGAACAAACACAGCAGATTCTACCAAAGTAAATGCGCATCTTTGACTCACCGTTATTAGTGTGCATCGATCTGCCAGAGATGCCGTTGGATCCGATTGGGTGGTGGCCTCCTCTGTCCACGCCCCCTGCCTCGCCTGGCTGTTTCAACAGTTCTGTTAGGGCCCTAAAAAGAGAAGGATTTGTACACCATCAGTCTCTCCGCAGGACACTTGGCACGTAGGGACGTGCAACACAAACCAGACAATTCTAGTTCCAAGCAATATTTTGCAGTCAATCCAAGTCACGTCTCACTTGTCTTGTGTAGAAAAAATTTTGCATTTAAAAACTGACTAAAAAAAATGTAGACAGAACCAGCTGCCTGATTGACGAGACATGTATTTTAGGGGTAAGCTCTTGTGTTATGAAGTTGACATTTAAATGGCATAACAATGATTAATATTTATTTAATTATCTCATTTTTTGTTGTGTAGAAGAAAGAAGGTCATGTGGGATTCCATAATATGAGGATGAGTTATTGATAAGAGAATTTTCATTTCTGAGTGAAATAATCCTTTAAGTCCACATCTCCGATACAGAATATTTTAAGTGTTCACATTTTTTTTAAGATGTCCTGCTATGTTGAATCTCGAATAAAGGTTCAGAAGAGCCATCTAGACAATAAACTGAATATCTGTTTTACCAGCTCAAAAGCAGCAACATTTAATCTGCGTTGGCAATTAAGGGTGTCACGATCGAAATGAAGTCACAACCTCGAACTTCGAATTAAAAAATTGAATCACCGATGCTGCCACGCTGCCATGCTGTCGGCTTGCCACGCGAAAAAAAAAAGTGCTGCAAGTCAACCTCCTTTAACTTTGCTAGCTACAGCCAGTTAAGTGATAGCATGGCAGATGCAGGAGACACCACACACGCTGCTCTTTACATGGGAAACAAAAAACAGCAAGCGCCTCCCGCCTTCAGCTGAACTCAATCAGAGTGGAGCAGAGCGGCATCTGTGACAGGACCGGTCGTTTCTCTGAACTGAGATCTGTTTAAGTTTCACAATAACTTATTTCAGTTGCTTAAGAGTTATGAGAACAGCATTTAAACATGACTTATTGGGGTATAGTCTCACAATCTCATCTGATGGTAATAAAAGCGAATTTTTAAGGTGCGGAGTACTGACAGATGTTCATCTGACAGGAAGTTTCATATTATCAGGTATGTGCATGCCGTGTACCATATTTTTCCACTGGCAGCATGACTAACATGGCAGGGCATCTCCGGGTTCAAGGTCAAATGTTCTCAGAAAGTCAAGTCTAAAAATGGCATGCAACCTGTTCTTTAAAAAAAAGTAAATAGCAAGAATCGAATCGTGACTTTAGAAGCAAAAATATAATTGAATCGAGGATTCAGAGAATCATGACACCCCTATAAATGGCAATACAACTGATAACTAACTAATTGCTTTAACTAACCTAGTTGCGTCAAATTCCACTATTATTCATTATTCACTTTTATTTATGAGTACATAATCATTATTTATGAATTAATTATTTTGTGATACTTTGTATACAGAAAGAACACAGTCTACAAGTGCACTATTGTCCCTTTATTTTGCCACTCATTTGTTCTGTGTCTATTATTCATCAATCTTTTTCTTTGTTCCTTCTGTTCATTAATGGTCTGTGAACTGTGTGGTGTTCAGAGACTGATTCAGGTCCAACTTGGGTCTCTCTCTCTCTCTCTCTCTCTCTCTCTCTCTCTCTCTCTCTCTCTCTCTCTCTCTCTCTCTCTCTCTCTCTCTCTCTCTCTCTCAGTGTACTGGCTGTCCTTGGCTTTGTCCCTCTCCTTTGTTCACTAAATTCTGTTCACACCGCTAGAATCCAACTAAATCCCTCACTGGAAGCTTATTGACTCTAACCTTCACTGATCGCCAGGACCGAGCCATCTTTGAACTCCCATCACTGCTATTATACCTTACGCTTAAAGGAATAGTTCACCCCTTCATTTTTTATTCTTTTTTGGTTCTTTACGCAAAGTTGATGAATGACATAAAGGTGCAATGTGGGACTTTTATAAGGATCTCTTGACAGAAATGCAATATAATATACATAACTATATTATCGGTGGTATACAGTGTTGAAAGCAACGCATTACAAAATATAATATATTACAGTAATATATTGACAGTAATTTGTAATATATAATGTATTACACTTTGGAAGTACTTGCCCAATACTGGTGGTGTATAAAGACCTTATGAAATGTATTGTTTTTATTAGAGACTGTCACCCAAAAATTACGACCTCATAGGTCCTCAAGCACCTTATTACGATGTAAAGTGACGTATTAAGGGATTAGTGTCCTATAGCGACAGTAGCTTATACAACCTGTTTTATTACGTTTTAAGGTTTTTGCATTATACATCAGATTAGACACATTTAATTTTATGAATTTATAAATGTAGAAACTTTTTTTATTGCATAAAACAGTATAAAAGTATTACAAACCATTCACGTTGCAAACCTTGCGAACTGAAGCAATACGATCACTTTATATGAAGAACTCTGTGGTCATGAAGTGACGTAATGAAGTGATCGGTCATGAGACACATGAGAGCCGATGCCTTTTTACAATTATAGTTGACGTATCATCGCTTCTTCTGGCGGCAGTTTTTGAATCCGTGTACCGTGTTTGGATCTGATATTTACAGTGGATTGTCATCACTAGGGATGGGCATTCGATTAAGTTTTCTTTGTCGATCGTCGGGAGAATTAACGATCGACTATCGATTAATCATTAATATTTTTATAATACAATTTGTTATTTAACTTTTATACTTAAAAAATGCAATGAATACAAATATACAGCGTGTTTTTCCTCGATGAGACCTTTATTACAAGATCAACTTGTGGCAGACAGTTAAACTATGTTTCAAACATATATGTGCGTGCATGTGCGGTGCTCTAAAGCAGCGGAACCTGCAGCTGCGAGCCAGCGTTCTTAAACAGAGACCTCATTATTTCCAAAATAAAAAAAAAACAGATTCATGTTTAACATTAAATTAAACAAAAAACATAATACTTCTGAAAGGTTTTGTCAAAATGTAACTCAAAATTATTCAAGCCATGAAGAAAGTGTAAGATATTAGCCTTCCTAACATTAGGCTATGACAAATTAGGCTACTTAAAGCCTCGTGAAAAATAACTAACTTAAGTAACTCGCCTAAAACTTCTGCACCAGTCTACTGATTTTTTTTGAGAAATAAAAGCATTTTTTGGGGTCAGACGCGACCGCAACCCATGGTGACCGTCAGTCCAGCCGCCGCCGAAAACAGCCTCTCAGAGGAGACTGACCGGGATGCACAGGTACCTCAGCGCTAACTTGGCTTATTCCACATACAGAGTATGTGTGAAACAGCGTGCGTTTTGTGAGCCCCATTCACCATTGTTTAATTATACTAACATAGTCTTTTAGTTTTTATTTGTTGTAAAACAGTAGACACAAATTTACTATGGTCTCCAACTCCACAATATACCATAACCATGGTATTTGTAGTAAAATTGCGGAAATACAAATCTTTTTAATCTGCAAAAAAAAAAAAAACATTTTCACAATGATAAAATCATGGCTAATTTTCCTAAGGTAGTAATTACAAAATTATATATGTTTGAAAGACGGAGATGCGCACCTGTCAATCTATTACATAACAGAGCGAGGCCGGAGACAAACGTGCTCATAAACGGGAGTAATATGGAATAATGTGTGCATCTTTGAATAACTGTAAGTATACATTTCTTTTAAATATATTTTGTCATATAAAGTTTTGAGACATGGTCTAATAATGCTTTATTCACTTTTATTGCTCATTTAGACTTATTGTGCGGGTAACAGCGTTTTTGACGCATTTACCTCAGAGATTATTTTAGCAATATTGCTTTGTTTCCGGTAATAATAATACAATTTATATTTCAATCCTGTTTCATTGTCTGTTTATTCATTTCATTATGCTGTTATGTTAATGTGAGGATATTTATTTGCCATATGAAACGTGCCGTTATATGAATACTTTTGTATAATATTCAAATATATGCGGAATAATGTGTGCGTCTTTGAATAACTGTATGAATACAGTTGCTTATTTTTGTCATAAAGTTTTGAGAAATAATAATATTGTGAGGATTTATTTCCATATGAGACGTTTTTTGTCATTGAATACTCTCGTTTATTATTTGGAAATCATATACATACATAGTAGGAAATATATAATGTGGAAGGGTAGACTTGCAAAGTTACTCTGCTTATTTTTATTTATGATATATGTGGAGATAAATAAAGCATTGCAAAACTGCTGATTTGATCCATTCAGATCCTGACCACCAGGCTAGAGATTTTAAACATCCTTAATCCACATTTACTAGTCTGTCAAATAATATCTAAAATATATTGTTTTGTGAAAAAGAAATGATGCTTTGTTCTATTGTTTATGCGGAAAAGTGTTCACAGAAAGTGTCAATCACATGAACGTTTTATATGCAGAATAAGCGGTCAGCAGCGCACTGCAACGGGTGCTTGACGGATTTGCCGCACACATACGCAAACGCACTGCATACGGAGTATTTGTGAAACAGGAGTTAGATAAAAAAAAATGCATTCAATTAATTGATAACAAATTAACGTCATCGACGAAATTCTTAACAATCAATTATCGATCGTCGATTAATTATGCCCATCCCTAGTCATCACTTTTGCATCTTTTCTTGAAATAAATCGATGGTTTGATCTCGGTACACTTGGAATATTTTAAGTACATTTAAAAAACAACCTGGTCTCATGGGAAATACGTACCTCTGCACACTTTTTTGCAGCGCCAAAAATATGTACCAATAGGCACGTATTGCTACAGTTTTGAAAAACAAACGTCCACTGGGGTCGCTAAAGAGAAGAACTCCATGTGACATTACATTAGGAGTTGCATTTCATTACATCGCGAGATTTAACAACGCATTGGTAAGTTAAGTGTCTTTAATTTGATATAAAGTTTATTACTCTATATAAATCAGGTTAAAAGTGTTCAATTCAATCGCTGTTTTATATCTGTCAGTTCTGCTTAGGCTTATTGTATCTCAAAATGATTTTAAATCAGCACATCGTAACTAAAACGATTAAATGCCATCCTCAGCTTTAACGTGACGCAGATTCGATCAGTTAATATTAGGATAAAGGTAACGCGATACGCGTCGATTTTACCATGCTTTACCACAGTAAAAGTTTATTATGGCTACTGCGTGGTAAAACCCGAATACGCGTCGAATTTACCATGCTTTACCACAGTAACAGTTTATTTCGGCTACTGCGTGGTAAAACTCGAATACGCGTCGAATTTACCATGCTTTACCACAGTAACAGTTTATTTCGGCTACTGCGTGGTAAAACCCGAATACGCGTCGAAATTACCATGCTTTACCACAGTAACAGTGTATTTCGGCTACTGCGTGGTAAAACCCTAATACGCGTCGAATTTACCATGCTTTACCACAGTAACAGTTTATTTCGGCTACTGCGTGGTAAAACTCGAATACGCGTCGAATTTACCATGCTTTACCACAGTAACAGTTTATTTCGGCTACTGCGTGGTAAAACCCTAATACGCGTCGAATTTACCATGCTTTACCACAGTAACAGTTTATTTCGGCTACTGCGTGGTAAAACCCGATACGCGTCTAGTTTACCATGCTTTACCACGGTAACAGTATACTCTCACCTCAGCCCCCCCCCCCTCCCAGAATGTTTTAGATGTCTTCATATATAAAACACCTCCCATACGAAAATAACCCATGGTTTTATTGTGGTAAAAGTGTAGTAACCATGTTTTTTTGGTGTATTGATTACTATGAGCAAAACCATGGTTTTACTACAATAACCATGGTTAAACTATGGTTTTTGAAAACCATGGTAACTACAAAATAACCATGGTTTTGACAAACACCTGATTCCACTCATCAGTCTTGTTCCAGAATGTTTAAAACGTTCCTTAATTAACACACTTACAAGCTAATGAACTGAATCAGCCCTTACAAAATTTAACCATGGTTTTACTACAGTTAAAACCAAAAAAACATGGTTACTGTAGTAACTACAATAACCATGGTTTAATTATGGTTTTTGAAAACCATGGTAACTACAAAATAACCATGGTTTTGACAACCATGGTTTTCAAAAACCATAGTTAAACCATGGTTCTTGTAGTTACTACAGTAACCATGTTTTTTTTTAACTGTAGTAAAACCATGGTTAATTTTTGTAAGGGCTGATTCAGTTCATTAGCTTGTTAGTGTGTTAATTAAGGAACATTTTAAACATTCTGGAACAAGACTGATGAGTGGAATCAGGTGTTTCATATAAGGAGACATTTAAAACATTTTGGGAGGTGGACCTTGAGGACTGAAGTTGGGAACCACTGACCTAAAGGATTATTAGGAACACCTGTTCAATTTCTCATTTATGCAGTTATCTAATCAACCAATCACATGGCAGTTGCTTCAATGCATTTAGGGGTGTGGTCCTGGTCAAGACAATCTCCTGAACTCCAAACTGAATGTCAGAATGGGAAAGAAAGGTGTGGTGTTTAATCAGACCCAGCGCGCACAAAAACCACGCGCGAGTGAGAGATACGAGCACGCGAACACTATTCGAGCGCGAAAAAGCAGAACACAATTGTGTAAAGCATCCTTGCGAGAGCGCACCTCCGCTCAGCGCACACAAATGCAGTCACGCAAGCAAGGGCTTGAATGAGCTTTTGCTCGATTCTGACTCTCTCTATGCTCTCACAGCTGCACCACACACGCTCGCTCGATCAATATGACTTTTGGGTCTTTGGGGGCGGGACATTGACTGATGTCTTCGTGCCTATGATTGGTTGGTTGATTTAATCAGTGATTTGCATAATCTTCTGTTCTCAATTCGTATCCAGTCAATCTAGGTAGAGAAGACACATTTTAATAGGACCCTTATGTCGGAGCCAACCCTATCTCACAGCGAATTCGTAATAATTCAAACGATTTAACCAAGTGGCTAAATCGTATGAAATCATATGAGCTGGCTCGTACGAAATCGTACGATTAGTTCATCGCATTTAACACAGCCCTGTGTCGCAGGGATTTCGTGCTAATTAATACGAATATATTAAATCGTACTATACCATACGATTTTGTTCATCGCATTCAAGAAGCGTGACCCGTAGCCAGAAAAAAACCTCTGGGTGTGCATCTGAAAATCTGCGTGTGTCACAGGCAGGCAAGATAACCATAAACGCTGGGGAATTCAGGTGCTGTAATCGACTCATCTCGTTATAGATCAAGATAATTTATGAAGATCTTTAAACGAAGGATTGGAATATCAGATAGTTGACATGGTAAGCAAGTTAGTTAATATTTTTAATTAAAAAAAAGGAAAAAACGAAATAAAACGAATAGCATACATTATTGTTGTTGCGGTGTGTCACGTGACAATCATGACCCGTCGCCATGGACACAAGGGGTCAGATAAAATATTTGTAACTTGCGTGTGAAAGGTTTATTTTAAATATATATATATATTCTAAGTAAACAACAAAATTGAAACTATAAATAAATATTCTGCATCCATTTTAGGTGTGCCACTCTGGGTGGCTCTGGCACACTCGTGGCTACGCCCCGCCGTGACCCAAATCTCATTCGCACATCATCGCGAAATTTATCATCAATTTACAAATGTCATCACATCTCGGTGAGTATACCATAAAGTGTATGTTTGTTCGATTTTAAATTCATTATATGTGTTAATCCAGATCGGCTTCTAAATGTTCTCTGAATTGTATTGGTCATCTATATTACATAATTTCTTTTTGTTCAAAATAAGTTCAACACAACACATAATCAAGCAGTGGGTGAAAAGCTAGTCACGTTATGTTAGTCACCATTAACATAACGTGACAGATCCTCGATCATTTTATTATATTCATATTTTTGGAATTAACTACCAATGTACTTCTACTGTGGTATTTTGTGTTCATAGTACACAAATCGTACCAGGTTTTTACCGCAGTTAGTCTACTTCTACTGTGGTATTTTGTAGTACAGTAACAGCAAACCTTATGCTTTTACCACAGTAGTTCAGCCTTTTTATACATAGTAAAAAACAGTAACAACAACACCGTGCTTTTAATACATTTGTGGTACAATTCAGAAATCTTTAGACATTTAGATCTTTCTTTTTGGTCAGTTTTATTCTATTGGCGTTTTATTTATTTATTTTATTATAAAGTCTTATGATAGTGGGCGGATCTTGGGGTTTGTTGTAAATAGTTATATACATACAATGTTTAGTAAATAAAGAATAAAAAAAAATATCTCCCACTCACTCACTCACTCACTCACTCACTCTCCTACTCACTCACTCACTCACTCGCCAACTTACACACTGACACACACAAGGCACCTGGATCCAGAACACGCCAGTGTAGTGCTTGCTACAAAGAAATTGGTGCCTCCAAAACCTGCAAATACTATGATAACTATAAGATCACTATAAGCAGTAGGATCATGCTTCGTGTCAGTATACAGTATGTGATATTTTACCACTTTGCTTTAATCATAGATCAAGTACAGTACCAGATGGCTTGATGGGTTTGGGCTCACAGATGGGGAAGGAATGGAAAGGCTGTGGTCTTTCCTCCAAAGATTTGCCAGAGTCACAAAGGAGATGACTCCATCTCATCGCCTTGACCTACTGACTGATGCCCTTTTGCATTATGGACGGAGGAAATCAACTGACCTAGGTGTGTCTACTGCTGTATAACCTTTCAAAATTCTGTGCTGGTGGTTCACTGTTTATACATTTTATATTTTCTGGAGTGAAGTCAATCACACACAAAATGGTAAGCATACTATAAGTAGATTAAACTGTCTTTTCATCTTTTCAGAGGTGCAGCTCCTGCAAAGAGTAGACAAAGCAGAGAAAATATTGCTCAAGAAGATATCTCATGTCATCAGAGAGGCACCAGGTAAACAATGCACATAAGAAGCAGGTAACAATTAGTTGTAGATGGGAGAATATTACATTCCATTTATAAGTGCATTTTGCACAAGAGTATTTAGGATTGATGTGTGTCTTGTTTTCTGTTATTGTTGTTGTATAGTGTTGATTTCTGAAGGAGACATGGAGAGATGGAAAAAAGCTAGCCCAACAGAAACCAATAAGTAAGGAACTGAAGTTAAAGTCTTAAATACTGTAAGAATGTCATGAATACTATTAACAAAGAAACAGAAGTAACATGAAATTAATTACTTTATTACAGTGGTACTGTGGTAGTAATGTCGTCTTTTCTTCAGAGACTCTGTCTGTAGATGGAAAAGCGACTACATCATCAGACAAGTTCAAGTAAGAGTTTAATGTTTTTATGTAAGACTTTGGTAATTACAGACGTCTTTAAAGGAAAACACCTCCGTTTTTCAATATTTTACTATGTTCTTAGCTCAACTTAGATGAATTAATACATACTTATCTTTATTCAATGCATGCACTTTTAGTCTTTGTTAAGCACTTCGTGAATGTGTTGGCATTTAGCCTAGCCCCATTCATTCCTATGGCTCCACACAAAAGTTTTATTTTGTGCCACCATACTTACTCGTCTAAATACCTGAAAGTTTTTGGTGGCTTCTAAATTCATCCCTGTTTGGAGCCATATGAATGAATGGGGCTAGGCTAAACGCTAATACATTCACAAGGCACTGTACAAAGATTAACAGTGCGCGCATTGAAAAAATATAGTTATGTATTAATTCGTCTAAGTTGAGGTAAGAACATAGTAAAACAGGGCTATTCAAATCTTACACTGGAGTGCTGGAGCACTACTGGGTTTATGTACCATTAACCACCTGTGATTTTCTAGTGATCATGAAGACCTTGATTAGCTTGCTCAGGTGTGTTTGATCAGGGTTGGAGCTTAACTATGCAGTGCTCTGGCCCTCCAGGGTAAGATCTGAATAGCCCTGTAGTAAAATATTGAAAAACGGTGGTGTTTTCCTTTAAGTGCCTTGCTGATGTGCTTCAACGTGTGATTATAGTAATGGCATAGTTTTGAAGGAAACTGCCACCACAGTGGTTATAAATAAAAAATATTGCAGCATTATTGCAAATCGTCATGTGGTGTAATTAGTAATCTATTACCGCCAAGGCCTTACTTGTAACATATGTTTGGTCAGGTGTACCACGGTAATGCTTTCTGCTTGCTAGCTACTGAACTTTTGTGCTGTACTTTTTGTAATGTGTAGATATTAGAATTGAGGACTCTGCTGAACATTGAGAAAAAATACCGTATTGGGAGAAGATGGCAAGAGTCTGATTCAAACTTCCAGTCTACCCTTAAAGATGTGGACCGTGAGCTCAGAGTCCAACTTCAAGGCTAGAACTGAATCAAGGGAGAGAGAGCAGTCCTCCTCCACCTGAGAAGAATATATCCATGTATAGTGCTATAAGTGGATAAGTAGATACAATATGACATTAGGTTTGAACTTAAAAAGGACTATAATACAAACTAATACATTCATTTTTCTGCATGCTTGTTTCCTAGCTTTGCTTCAGATGGGCAGGGCATTGCCATTAGACTCTCCAAGCAGGTAGCCAGCTCCAGCAATAGACTGAGACAGGCAATAAAAGAATACAACAGCATTCAATGGTCACCGCAGATGAGCTTCTTACCTGCGACAATTGATTTTCAGGAATCATGTGATCCCTCTTGGCATGTCTACTTCTGCTTTGATGACACTGTAAGTATAATTACTTTACCCTAGTAACCACACAGCAGTCACTCTAGTAACCATCTGACAAACTAACTACCTGCAAATCATATTAGAAACCACCTGGTAACATAACATAGCATTTTGTTTTCTAGATTGAAGAAGATGATGTTTCAAGGAGGCGAGGGATTGATGCCTTACATATGAAGACTCATTCAACGCTTCCAACAGCTGGAAAGAAAACTACATCAAGCCATTGTGATGTTTCACCCACATGTATCAGACTTTGTTCCTGCAGACAACCCCCACTTGTGTCAGGCCCTCCCCATGCCAAGCATACAGACACTGGTATACAATGATAAGAGTGATAATGACAATGTGGATAAATATGATAACTACGGAGATCATTGTGTTTGGCTCGCCCGATGTTCTGGAAAATTCTTTTGGAAATTCTGGTATTTTATCTTCTTCGGTCAAATCAAGTGTAAAAAACTTAGGTGTATTTTTCGATAGTGCACTAAAATTTGATAGGCAAATAAATGCAGTTGTAAAAGCGAGTTTTTACCAATTAAGAATGCTGGCTAAAGTGAAGACCTTTCTTTCTTTTAAACACTTAGAAATTGCAACCCACGCTTTTATTTCGTCCAGAATTGATTATTGTAATGCGCTGTATGTGGGAATAAATAGCTCGTTAATAGCGAGATTACAAATGGTTCAAAATTCCGCTGCGCGGCTGTTAACCGGCGTTCGTAAATACGAACATATTTCTCCTGTGCTAATGTCTTTACATTGGCTTCGGGTACAGTGTAGAATTGATTTTAAAGTGCTTTTGCTCGTTTTTAAATCGTTAAATGGACTCGCTCCCCTCTACCTCTCGGATTTGTTGGGTGAATATCGTCCAGAAAGAACTCTTCGGTCTGCCAACCAGAATCTGTTAACTGTTCCAAAGTCCAAATTAAAATCTAGGGGTGACCGAGCTTTTGCCATAGTCGCACCTAAACTTTGGAACACTTTACCGCTTCATATAAGAATATCCCCAACATTACATATTTTTAAATCTAAGTTAAAAACATACTTTTTTACTAAGGCCTATGACTCGTGATGATATTTGTTGTCTGATGTTGATGTGGTTTGTATATTTGTGTTTTTTTTAATTAGTCATTATCTCATTGTACAGCACATTGGTCAACTGGAGTTGTTTTTAATCGTGCTTTATAAATAAATTGAGACTTGAGACTTGAACTAGCACTACAGATATTTTTTTAATTTCTAGTCTGATATTGTATTCTGTAAAAAGAATGATGTAAATGTATAGTATATGTTGCAGCATATCATAGAAACCTTTATGGTGGTGTAATATAATGCTCGCCTTACTTGTGCAAACATGATGTTTTACTAGGTCTGATTTATTTTAAAACGTAGGTACTGTTTTTAAGCACACATAATCACACTAGTCTGTGTGAGGACAAAATTGTGTGTTTACCATTGTGATGTTACTTATTTACTGTAATGTACAAATGTGTGTAAGGTGTTTTGTTTTTGTGTGCTAAGTTGAAATGACAAAGTATTGAATCTTGAATCCTTTGAAACAAATACTGTAAAAGTTTGTAAAAAATAAAATGTTTTCCACAATGAGTTATAGTCATGATTTCAGCAATTGTCACAGCACACTTTAGAGGTGAATGAATAGTGATTAACTTAATAAATGACTTATACAATGATTTTACAGTCATAATCCACAAGACTGCCACATACAGTAGGTTCTTACATAACCATATTGGCTTGAAATTCTCCCGAACTAAGTTGATGTGGATTAATACTTTTTTCTTCCCATTATATTACATTTAGTATTATATAGTTCGTTGCTATGGTGGTTGCTTGGCTGCTATTATTGAAACCACGTTGGTTGCATGACGTGTTTTCTTTTTAAATGACATTCAACATTTTCCTACAGAAAACAAAAACTTGATAACTCAACAATATAATCATTTTGAACAATTTCTAATTCGATTTTGAGAAATGAGTTTTTTGGTAGCAGAAGGTTACAGAAGTGCATTGTGTTGAAGGCGGGGTTTGCGTGTTCTGCTGTTTCGGCGTTGTGGCTAGAAGGGATACAGCAACAGCAAAATCTCGCGGATGAGCGCTGTTATTATCCTAATCCTATCCCCAAAACCTAACCCTAAACCAAACATTTCACGCGATTTAAGACAAGTTGTATCACATCTAGACAGATCCGCTGTTTACATCCGAATTCTACCCCAAACTTAACCCTAAAGCGCGTAGCTGTATCCCATCTAGCAAAAAACACTGTTTCTGCTAAAATATCTTAAACAAACAACTTTTTTTACATTTTCTTAACGTAGATCATCTAGATGCAGCATAATTAATAGTTTGTCTGAACTAGGTGTTTATATATTCAGTAGATATATGTTTTTACAGCCCTACTTTGCAAACCAGAAAAACTACAATTTTAGTGTTGATTTGTATCAAGCTGCATTGCACACATGTAGGGAATTGTAGTTTTTTAAAACATTTGTGTTTTTCTTATAATTGGAGGTTGTAAATAGTGAGTTGAGAGTACAAGGTGTTTAGGGGATTGTTAACACACTTATGCAATCAGATTTTAAATATTTAAATGTTAAATAGGTTTAAATAAATTTTAACCATATTTGATAGATAGAGTCCCAAGTTGTTGACTATATTGACATTATAACTGAGGTCAGCTCTCATTAAGAGTTTGTCCCATGTCTATAGCCCCTTTTGTTGCCTAATTATAAGCATTCAAAAATGCACCAAGGTGATGTTTTAAAGGTCCGTATTTCAAAGCAGGAGCCATGTAGATTCTTTATACTGACATATGTTATTCTGCAGGTCAAGATCTTTCTAACGATGTATTTGGCTTAGCTCTATAACAAACTTTTCATGTTCTCATTTCAAGTACACAAGCCATCTCAGGTGTAGTTTCAGAGAGCACTTTGAAGGCTCAATAAGGTTACGGTTAGATAAAATAAAGCTGTTTGTTTGTTTCTGGCTGTGTAAACAGACCCCACACCTTGATGAATACCTGCTGGCCACACACACAAACTGTGCATTTCTGTTTGGGCTTCTATGCATATACTATCTATTTATGTCAATGCTGCTATGATAATTAAAACATACCATTAATAAATAAGATCATAGTCTGATGGGTAGTCGTCTCTGATTGTAGGCTAGTAGATTATTATTAGGCCTATTGGTTGTCAATACCCAGATTAGCAAACATTATACACAATGTTTGCTACATAATGTACATAATGTTTGCTCTCTTGCATCTTTTGTAGCCTATTTATTTTTGTTTAGATGTTTTCTTTTGAGCTCAACTAAAAATTGTAAACAGGCCTATTTAGTTTATCCATTAGAGTACCATTCCCCTCCTTCCAAACACTTTGAGAAACTGAATCCTTCAGCTATGTGTATAGTATAGGAAGCCTATGTATTGTTTCATGTTCCGTCTTTCTAAGCAGAAAGACAGGCCTGAGCAGTATGCAAACTATACCGTAAATGTATGTGGATCAGGTGTGTCCAGTCATAAAAATTCTGCACACATAAAAAGTACTAAAGTAATTTATAGTAAATACCAATACTATAGTAAAGTGTAGTATACAGTATATATTATTTAAAACTTTGTTAATGAATGGTACAGCATTCTGTAGAGTAATACATACACTTTAAAAACAGATGTGTTAAAACAACACAATCAGTTTTATTATTGGAACACCAAATTTTGTTACTTGTGTTGTCACTTTAATTTAAAACACAAAATGTGAAATTACTTAATCATTCCAAAAAATTCCTTACAACTGAGCATAGCCAGTTTTTTAACTCATGATGGGTTTCTGGTCTCAATTTTTTTTGTATTACTTTCAATTCATATATAAATATATATTTCTGTCATGATGGTTCTTTTCATAACATTAAATGTGGTAATAGAGATTTGCTTCAACTTCATCTGTGTGATGGAGGAAAATCACTTTGATAAAGCAGATACACATAACATCATCATCCCCATCATCCTTTATAGCAACCATTGTATTTAAAGTTGTTTAAATTGTACTGTTCAGTTGTATATCAAAGTTTTCACAAGTATCACTACTGCTCTGAGATAAACCAACTTTCCAATATCCAATTTGCCAAATACCTCTCAGTGACAGCAAGACTGCAAAAAGAAGTGAAAGTTATGTAAACTATTTAATCATAACATGAAATCGAACTTTGACTCACTGTATTGAAAAGTATGGCGAGGTCTTTGCCAACACCCAACCTACCGAACCATTGATAAAATATGAAACAATAGGCTACTTATCATTTACAACCTGTGGACTAAATTCAGTACAATAGATATTAATTGGTCCCCACATGTCCCAGGTAAAGGGACCACACTTATGGTGCCAACAAATGACAACAATAAAGAGTGAATGAAAAATATGTTTTATTATAAGTGTAATCATTACAATACATTTGCATGAAAAAGATTAAATGGCACCTAATACATAAAAATAAAAAAAAATGTGTGTGTGTGTGTGTGTTTGTAGGGATGGGGTCATGAACAAAGTAAAAACAACTCAAAGTTAAAACATAAAACATCTTGTGTAACTAGCATGTTTCCTATCACTGATGCAGCGCTACAGGCTGTTTGCATGGTGTCTTTACACTGGCATTTAAGGCACATGTTTTTTTAAAACCACATGCAGTGTGTGACCATGATTGGCACACTGTGCACTGTGACCATGAACGCCACTTCTTTGAAGCATTTTTCTTCCTGTCATCGAAAAGGACGCGGCAGACACAGCACAAATGGCCTCCATCTATCAAAACAAATATATTTAAGTCAAGCCAGTTAGTTGAATTAATACTCAAGAGCATATTTTAAGTAACATTTCAAAGGCAGTTTATTCAATATTCTATTGCCAAATTAAAATGTGGGTATTGCTGACGCTCAATCATAAGATACAAGCAGGTCAACAAAGAAGAATTCCTGGGGCACATTTCAGAAAGCGGAAACAAGGAAAACTCTGGGTTTTCCATTTCAGAAATGTATGTAAATCAAACATGATTCAGAAGTGTAACTCAATTTTAAAAAATCTCACCAGCACTTTATTCTTCAGCTTTAGCATTACTAACTGTAATGCCATAACTCATACAGTCGTAGGTTGGCCTGTTCAAGCCATTCATAGGCTTGTACACAGGAACATCATCATTTTAAAAGCAATTGTTGGTGTGCTCACCTTCTATCTCTGTTTGTAATTTAAGACAATGTCCTGGACAACACCCTTTAAAATGTTTTTATACATTAGGTCCCAAATGTATGTACAGAACTTTGTTTATATATTCTGCACGTTCTGCCTGGAAACTGCCCGTTGAAAGACTTACAAAGTGAATCTAGTTTAATGCTGTTAGATCCTAAATGAAAGATTTGGAGGCTGATTTGTCACAATGTGTCACTGTGTAGTGGATTGTTTCCCTTTTTAAATGTTTTGGTCTATGGTTCTGTTCCAATATCTGTTCTTGTTAAAGTATTGTAATCTGTTGAAACTAACTGTTTTTATTCATGTTGCTGCCTCCAAACCAGGTCTACTTGGCCTGGTCTACTATAAGGAAGAGCTTATTATTCACAATGGGACATAAAAATCAGCACAATTTGAAAAGATACCTTAATCTGCAGTCATCACGATAGCTACAGTAGTGGCTGTTTCTGAGGACTTTTCTTCCAGCTCTGTAGAACATAAAACATAATAACAACTTTCTTAATACAACATTTGAATCTAAATTACAAATTCATAATGCAATGTGTCAACATTTATACTGTCAATAGTTAATTAGTAAATTGTAGGTCAAATACAGATACAGTACCATTCATTGTTTGCATCTAAATATCAACAGCCAATTCAAAGTGTAAAATTATCATTGCAAGATGTAAGCAACTTCCTGTTTCAGTTTGTAACGGTTTTCTTTATTTCACACATAAAGAAAACATCTTAAACATTTTTCTTTAACTTTTTGATTAAGTTTTATATGTCCTGTTGGTTGTATTTTATCCCAACGTTTATGCTGTGTTAAAAAACTGATACAGGACGTGCTTCTGGACCAGTGTTGTTTACATCTTGCAAAATGGTCTATAAAAGATGTTAAATGTCACCTTAATAAGTATTGTATATCTAAATTGTAATTTTCAAACAAGTGAGCTTTTCTCTTTGTGTCCAATGTCAATGGCAGACTTTTCAGAAGAGTAGTTTTAATTAAGCTTGAACTTAAGCAATACCATTCAAATTGTATTACAATGAAAAGAAATACCATTTTCACACATAGCCTCTAAAATTTCTGGGCAACATCTGCTGTGTCTGTTGATTTGAAGATGTTAAACTATCACACACAGATTTCATCTTTTGATTTGATTATTGTTTTAATAATGTGTATAGTGGTGAAATGTACAGTGTAATGACCACAATTACATATCTAGTAAACTATGCTTCTTAAGTTTAATATATTTAAAAGTTTAATATATTTATTTAAAGATAAAATAAAAACAACTCAGCGTACCTTCTGCGTCCATCGCCTCTGACATTCCTTCTGCTTTGTCAGTGGAGTTGCATTGTGCTGCATCTAATTAATGTATAGGGAAAAAAAGAAACACTTAGAAGCATAACAAATAACTGGTCTTTCTGCATCACACAGCAGTATTAATGAAGAAATATAATTTTATAGATAAAATTCAACTGTTGCCAAGGGCCATCACAATCACTATTCAAATTCAACTAAGCAGCTATAGGATATTCTGGAGAGGTGCCTTTTTAGAAAATGTGTCCACTGTAATGAGGAAACTGCAACTAAGAAATAGTGTTACATCCCTTACAAACTGTCATAGACACATACAGAATCTATAACCTGAATCTGTTTCAATTGAATTACATTGAATTTTTAAAGTGCCAATTCATAACAAAGTTCCTCACAGCACTTTTCAAACAGAGTAGGTCTAGACCATACTGTACTCTTTATATTATTAGGCTACAAACTCTCAGAAAAAAGGTACATGAAGATACAAAAGTTGACATTGGGGCACTACCTTTTCAAAAAGTACACTTTTGTACCTAAAAGGTATACATTGGTACCACCAAGCTACATGCTGGTACCTCATAGGTACATATCTGTACCTAAATGGTACATTTTAGGACCTTTTCAAAAGGTAGTGTACCAGTGACAAAAAGGTACAACTTTTATACCTTTTTTCTGAGAGTGCAATGGCAACTTCCTTTTAATATGCAGCAAACTCGAGCAGAACCATGGTTCAGAATGGGCAGCCATTTGCCTCGACTGGTTGGGGAGACATGGAGAAATATAGTGGCCCACAGTCTAAAAATATCTGGGTTATTTTTTTACGCATGTTGGGTAAATATTGGACAGAACACACTACTGGGTTAATATTGACCCAATGCTGGGTTGTTTTAACCCAACTGCTGGGTTATTATACCCCATGGTTGCATAACAACAATCCAGCATTTGTTCTATCCAATATTTACTTATTGTGGGTCAAAACTTAACTCACCCAGTGCTGCACTATACAAAGACTCAAATGTAGGCCCGTATTATTGTTAAGTTAACTTATTTTTTCCACTTTGCATAGAGCCAAGTGATCTGCCGAAACACAGGTGGAGAAACAAAACCACTGTTAATCTCACTTACTGATTTCAAATGAAAATGCCCTCCAACTGCTTCCTTCCATAATAGGATGGCTTTTTGAGGCTGTCCTGCAACTTTAACTGTCATGCCTTGATTTACCAGGGACTGGTAGGGGAGCCTTCCAGTACCTCCGGCATCCTCTGAAAGACACGGGCAAACACATGCATGTACATTTTACACATTGTAACACAGTCGGAAAATTGTGACTCTCCCATCCTGTTAATAGCCAGTGTACCGGCTGTAAACAGTCATTTTGGTAATGTGTCATAATCGTATGGTTGATGGACACAAATAAGTTATTGATTTGATAATAATGCCATGGATACATTAAGGTATATTAGGTTATCAAGACTTAAAAAGTGTTTGAACATATGCTTACTATATTTTTGGTTAAACAGATCTTGCACTTTTCTCAGCAGTACATTGACCTCAACTCTGGTTCTCGGTGTTGCGGCTGAGAAGCTGGCTACAGATGTAACAACAGACAACAATCAATTTTATAAAACTATATTATTTATATTGGCACTATTACGGACCTGAGTCCATTTATGTGGATATACGGATATTTTATATAACCAATATTACCTTTGAAATGCAGTTCAAAGTTCACTGTGTCTGTTGAGTCCAGGAAATCGCTCGTTTGGTCTTCTTTTTCAGCTGAAAAAAAAATGGAAATAAACATGTTAAAATAAAATGCTAAAAGTGATTGAAAGTAAGGACTTGGAAATCTATGAACAGATAAAAATATACATTTATTAAAGCAACTTAAGTGTAAATAAAAAATTAACCAAATGAAGAAGGAAACTGAAATGTAATTAACATTACCAGTGGAGGATTGAACATTTGTAGAATTTCTTCAGCCTCCCTGGTAGCTGCTTCAAGTTCAGCATTGTCAGCTTTCATGTCAAGATGTTTTGAAATAGTTGCAGCTTCCTGGCATAACTGGTCAAAACCTGAAGATGCCATATTAAAGAAAAGAAAGAATGCAAAGAGAAATAGGCAAAGCAAATTGAAAGAGGGACAAACAGAGAGAGGGGGAGAGTGAGTGTGTGTGTGAGTGCGTAGGAGAGTAGGGCTATGCAAAAAAATCGTCTGTGATTCTCATGCGTGTTTCATCAGTAATGCCGGTTCCGTGATTAGAAGTAAAACGCCATCAGCTGCTTTCAGATGGAGCGGCATATATTACACAGACCCGTAGTTCAACGAGAAGCTAGGCAAAATCTGGTTCAAAATCAAGGAAAATCGACTCCGATAATCGATGCAATTTTGCCTATCTTCTCGGTGAACTACGGGTCTGTGTAATTAATGCCGCTCCATCTGAAAGCAGCTGATGGCGATTTACTTCTAATCACGAAACTGGCTTTACTGATGAAACACGCATGAGAATCGCAGACGATTTTTTTGCACATCCCTATAGGAGAGTGAGTGAGTGAGTTGGAGGGTGAGTGAGTGAGTGAGTGAGTGAGTAGGAGAGAGAGTGAGTGAGTGAGTGAGTGAGTGAGTGAGTAGGAGAGAGAGTGAGTGAGTGAGTGAGTGAGTGAGTGAGTGAGTGAGTAGGAAAGCTTTTGCAAGTGATGGCTCTTAAAAGAGCCGTTGGTTTAAATGTTGTGGAGCGTGTAGATGGAGGAGTATGAGATGTATGTGAAGAAACTGCAAGACAAAAAAAATTGTGAATTACAAATTTTGGATATTTTTTAAATTCTTTATTTACTAAACATTGTATGTATATAACTATTTACAACTATTTACCCAAGATCCGCCCACTATCATAAGACTATATAATAAGATAAATAAATAAATAAAACGGCAAAAGAATAAAACTGACCAAAAAGAAAGATCCAAATGTCTAAAGATTTCAGATTTGTACATCAAATGTATTAAAAGCACGGTGTTGTTGTTACTGTTTTTTACCATGTATAAAAGGGCTGAACTACTGTGGTAAAAGCATAAGGTTTGCTGTTACTGTACTACAAAACACCACAGTAGAAGTAGACTAACTGCGGTAAAAACATGGTACGATTTGTGTACTATAAACACAAAATACCACAGTAGAAGTACATTGGTAGTTAATTCCAAAAATATGAATATAATAAAATGATCGAGGATCTGTCACGTTATGTTAATGGTGACTAACATAACGTGACTAGCTTTTCACCCACTGCTTGATTATGTGTTGTGTTGAACTTATTTTGAACAAAAAGAAAGAATGTAATATAGATGACCAATACAATTCAGAGAACATTTAGAAGCCGATCTGGATTAACACATATAATGAATTTAAAATCGAACAAACATACACTTTATGGTATACTCACCGAGATGTGATGACATTTGTAAATTGATGATAAATTTCGCGATGATGTGCGAATGAGATTTGGGTCACGGCAGGGCGTAGCCACGAGTGTGCCGGAGCCACCCAGAGTGGCACACCTAAAATGGATGCAGAATATTTATTTATAGTTTCAATTTTGTTGTTTACTTAGAATATATATATATATTTAAAATAAACCTTTCACACGCAAGTTACAAATATTTTATCTGACCCCTTGTGTCCATGGCGACGGGTCATGATTGTCACGTGACACACCGCAACAACAATAATGTATGCTATTCGTTTTATTTCGTTTTTTCCTTTTTTTTAATTAAAAATATTAACTAACTTGCTTACCATGTCAACTATCTGATATTCCAATCCTTCGTTTAAAGATCTTCATAAATTATCTTGATCTATAACGAGATGAGTCGATTACAGCACCTGAATTCCCCAGCGTTTATGGTTATCTTGCCTGCCTGTGACACACGCAGATTTTCAGATGCACACCCAGAGGTTTTTTTCTGGCTACGGGTCACGCTTCTTGAATGCGATGAACAAAATCGTATGGTATAGTACGATTTAATATATTCGTATTAATTAGCACGAAATCCCTGCGACACAGGGCTGTGTTAAATGCGATGAACTAATCGTACGATTTCGTACGAGCCAGCTCATATGATTTCATACGATTTAGCCACTTGGTTAAATCGTTTGAATTATTACGAATTCGCTGTGAGATAGGGTTGGCTCCGACATAAGGGTCCTATTAAAATGTGTCTTCTCTACCTAGATTGACTGGATACGAATTGAGAACAGAAGATTATGCAAATCACTGATTAAATCAACCAACCAATCATAGGCACGAAGACATCAGTCAATGTCCCGCCCCCAAAGACCCAAAAGTCATATTGATCGAGCGAGCGTGTGTGGTGCAGCTGTGAGAGCATAGAGAGAGTCAGAATCGAGCAAAAGCTCATTCAAGCCCTTGCTTGCGTGACTGCATTTGTGTGCGCTGAGCGGAGGTGCGCTCTCGCAAGGATGCTTTACACAATTGTGTTCTGCTTTTTCGCGCTCGAATAGTGTTCGCGTGCTCGTATCTCTCACTCGCGCGTGGTTTTTGTGCGCGCTGGGTCTGATTAAACACCACACCTTTCTTTCCCATTCTGACATTCAGTTTGGAGTTCAGGAGATTGTCTTGACCAGGACCACACCCCTAAATGCATTGAAGCAACTGCCATGTGATTGGTTGATTAGATAACTGCATAAATGAGAAATTGAACAGGTGTTCCTAATAATCCTTTAGGTCAGTGGTTCCCAACTTCAGTCCTCAAGGTCCACCTCCCAAAATGTTTTAAATGTCTCCTTATATGAAACACCTGATTCCACTCATCAGTCTTGTTCCAGAATGTTTAAAATGTTCCTTAATTAACACACTAACAAGCTAATGAACTGAATCAGCCCTTACAAAAATTAACCATGGTTTTACTACAGTTAAAAAAAAACATGGTTACTGTAGTAACTACAAGAACCATGGTTTAACTATGGTTTTTGAAAACCATGGTTGTCAAAACCATGGTTATTTTGTAGTTACCATGGTTTTCAAAAACCATAATTAAACCATGGTTATTGTAGTTACTACAGTAACCATGTTTTTTTGGTTTTAACTGTAGTAAAACCATGGTTAAATTTTGTAAGGGCTGATTCAGTTCATTAGCTTGTAAGTGTGTTAATTAAGGAACGTTTTAAACATTCTGGAACAAGACTGATGAGTGGAATCAGGTGTTTGTCAAAACCATGGTTATTTTGTAGTTACCATGGTTTTCAAAAACCATAGTTTAACCATGGTTATTGTAGTAAAACCATGGTTTTGCTCATAGTAATCAATACACCAAAAAAACATGGTTACTACACTTTTACCACAATAAAACCATGGGTTATTTTCGTATGGGAGGTGTTTTATATATGAAGACATCTAAAACATTCTGGGAGGGGGGGGGCTGAGGTGAGAGTATACTGTTACCGTGGTAAAGCATGGTAAACTAGACGCGTATCGGGTTTTACCACGCAGTAGCCGAAATAAACTGTTACTGTGGTAAAGCATGGTAAATTCGACGCGTATTAGGGTTTTACCACGCAGTAGCCGAAATAAACTGTTACTGTGGTAAAGCATGGTAAATTCGACGCGTATTCGAGTTTTACCACGCAGTAGCCGAAATAAACTGTTACTGTGGTAAAGCATGGTAAATTCGACGCGTATTAGGGTTTTACCACGCAGTAGCCGAAATACACTGTTACTGTGGTAAAGCATGGTAATTTCGACGCGTATTCGGGTTTTACCACGCAGTAGCCGAAATAAACTGTTACTGTGGTAAAGCATGGTAAATTCGACGCGTATTCGAGTTTTACCACGCAGTAGCCGAAATAAACTGTTACTGTGGTAAAGCATGGTAAATTCGACGCGTATTCGGGTTTTACCACGCAGTAGCCATAATAAACTTTTACTGTGGTAAAGCATGGTAAAATCGACGCGTATCGCGTTACCTTTATCCTAATATTAACTGATCGAATCTGCGTCACGTTAAAGCTGAGGATGGCATTTAATCGTTTTAGTTACGATGTGCTGATTTAAAATCATTTTGAGATACAATAAGCCTAAGCAGAACTGACAGATATAAAACAGCGATTGAATTGAACACTTTTAACCTGATTTATATAGAGTAATAAACTTTATATCAAATTAAAGACACTTAACTTACCAATGCGTTGTTAAATCTCGCGATGTAATGAAATGCAACTCCTAATGTAATGTCACATGGAGTTCTTCTCTTTAGCGACCCCAGTGGACGTTTGTTTTTCAAAACTGTAGCAATACGTGCCTATTGGTACATATTTTTGGCGCTGCAAAAAAGTGTGCAGAGGTACGTATTTCCCATGAGACCAGGTTGTTAAAAAAAGTTGTGACTGTTTTGTATGCTGTGTTTATATCATATAATAAATAAATGGGTACGTTATTTGCTCTAAATGCCTGAATAGTGTCATTTGTAATAAAATTCAATTAATCCTGGTGGTTTAAATTGAAAATCTTATTCCAGTACATGTCATCATAGCAAAATTATACCCTAAAATATAACTTTATACCCTAATATATTAAGTTTCACCTGATGCGCAAATTTAGTAAATGCATCTATTGGTCGTATTTTGTAAAATGGACAAACAACCAAAGCAATTGTATGAGTTGGATAATTGGTCGTTTTATTACCTTAGAATGATCTGTTTTTATGTGCATATACTTTTATCTGGTCTGTGAAGGTCCAGTTTGCGCCAGTTTATTAAATACCATTCTATTTGGGTTAAGATTTTGGTCCAAATCGACTAATTTGATATCCAAGATGCAAGATGTTGCAAGATGTCTGCAGTGCGGTTAAATTCATTGACTGCTGCTGCCCTGACATGGATGAGTGAAAAGGAAAGAAAACAAGAAAGCATGTCAGACACACTTAGAGGGTTTTGCATCTGAGCTCTTTAAATGTTGAGAGAATTGTAATATATTTTTGGCCGAATGGTTCCTTTAACCAACCTCCTCACTCACTGGCGATGTTTTAATCAATGGCTGTGTAAAGATTATATAGAAGCAGACACTGCAAATGAATTGAAAGGATGACCTGATTCCAGCGCCATTCAATATTCCGGTCGACCATACAGCCAGGTTTCATTTTTCCCTTGTGACATCATTGTCTCTCCATTCACTGTTCTTCAGGCTCATAAGTGGGACGGGATGGTACCTTGGGACATGTATCTAAAGCAACGGTTTGCCAGGAGCGCCGGGCTGAAGAATCCAGAAGGGTCTGTCTCTTTCATGATAACAACCAGAAGAATGAAACTCTCAGCTCTGGCCAGATTTCTGCTATAAGCTCCACTGATATGCTTCTATAGGAATCATTTTGCTGTCAAGGCTGGTGGACCACACAAACACAAACTTCAATGAACCTTACAGCATTATTTAACTGTATACACCCAACCCTTTAGTTGATCTAAGGATTTTGAGTAATGCTTTGATTGGCTGCAATTGGCTGTGGAGAGACAAATCGCTTGTAACTGGAATCTTGTCACGATGCACCAGCTGGTTTGTACAAAGTGTTAACTATGATATTTTTAAACTCATTTGCTAACTTGAATGTAGAGACAGAGCCAGAAGGCAATAATCGTTTCACATTTAAAGTACCATAAAATAGAAACGAAAAACTTACATTTTTTATGAAATATTGTAGTGTTTTATTTATAAATTATTTATCTGTGTGCTTCATTAGTTTTTTAAAATTCATGTGCCATCATAATCTTTAATCAAAAAAAATGTTACGTCTGAAAATTAATGGGGGTTATGTAAGGGATAACGTGTAGGCAGCCGGTTGTTATCACAGAAATAAGCCCCGACAGTGTGATCGGGGGTGATCTACTTTGCGTCAAGGGGCTTTTTCACAATAACAACCTGCTGCCTATACATTTTTCCGCTTATTACATGACTATTGCTTACCTCATAAGTAAGGTAAGGAACATTACATTTTTATTTGAAATATTTTATGATCTATTTTTTAACGAATGCAGACCTTCCCCTAGGAAAACCCATTTATGTTCGGTTTTTATCTTGTCAATTAAGAGAAAGCGTTTCCCTGCCAATGACGCTTTCCTGACAAGTTTTTATGGTAATCTGTAATTCCACTATTATCCACTAGATGCTCTTACCCAATTTATAAAAAACTGAAGCAACAAACTATTTATTTTACACTCCATGTATGTTTTGATGATCGTAAATTTTACAAGAATGCAATTATTTCAGCTATTTGCTAAAAAATTTTATTTTTGAAGAAACCTACCATGAACGAATGAAACGTTTTGCCATTGTAAATATAATGTCATATGTTATTAAAAGACATATTATTTATATATTTTTGTGTAATATAAAACTGTACCTGTCAAAATAATTTGCAGCATCCGCGTTACCGTGTGTTATTAGTTTTGAATGATTTTTATCTGGAAAAAAACAAACCTGGAAATGTCGTGACTGGCCAATCAGAATCAAGCATTCCAAAAAGCCATGTAATAAAAATGATTATGACAAATTTTTTTATACCCCTGTCCGTCAAAATGATGGTCAATGAAAAAGTATAGCGCATCTTTTGATGTGAATTTATATGCTTTGTGTTCTCAAATCAGTTCTCAAACGACAAAATCAAGTCCACCCCACTTGAAAAATTGAGAAATGTTCAACATCTGCCGCGAGAAATGGCAGTGACGTGGCGCCGACGGATCCACAATTCAGTTTGACAACGCATGACGTCACCCATTGAAAGTGAATAGAAAGCGTTAATGCTTACGCCGTGTTAACGTACTGTTAAATATTAATAATATTACTTAATTGATTTACACACTGTCAGTCATAATTTAAAGTAACGAATCGGCACTAAATTGGGATTAAAGGTGTATTGTGTATCTTTTTTAGAAGGATTTCTTAATAGAAATGCAATATAATATACATAACTATATTATCAGTGGTGTATAAAGACCTTACAGTACAAAATTAAATGTATTTTTTTTACTACCTTAAAATTAGCTCAATACGTTTTTATCGAAATACACCGTGGGTCCCTAACATGGAAGTCGCCTTCATGTTTCTACAGTAGCCCTAAATGGAAAAACTGTTCTACCTAGTGCGTTTTGTCCCTACGTTGTCTCAGACGACGTGTTTGTCCTGTGGCAGCTGCCATAATGCGTTTTAAAAATGAGGGGTGAGCTGTTGGTTGCAATATCACAGTCTCACCACTAGATGTCGCTAAAATTTACACACCCCTGCATGGAGACAAAACTTAAAAAATGTGCACATTCACCACTGTGACACCTAAAGACACCTAAAGATTTCCAGGAACATGACCAACAGACCTTTGCGATATGAGAAAGGTTGTGACATTTACGCATTTGGCAGAAACATTAATCCAAAGCAATTTACAGGCCCATTTCACAGACAATGCTTAGCTAAAGCCAGGACTAGACCTTCTAAGACATTTAGGCATCTTTTGTAAACATTTCTTGGAGAAAGATGTTACTGGTGTGTATCCTGAGGCGAATCAATGACACTGGCATATTTTCAGTCGAAACAGGTAGTCTAGGACTAGCCTAAACCTTTTCTGTGAAACCGGAGGATAGTGTATATAGTAGATATATACTATATTTTATCAGTATGTGTGTTCCCTGGAATGAAAGCAACTGAGCAACTCTTTACAGCAACAGTTCAGCTTTATGCAAATGTACAGTGATTCACAGTCGTGAAAACAAACACCTGCTACCAACCAGCAGCCTAAAGTTTTCTCAACCTCTTCTTTGCATCACCTCATCTCCGTCTGAATCAGTGCATTAATTCCCATTACCTTCATGAAATGAGAAACGTGTATTCAATCAAGAAACTATTGACAAAAACTGCCATGATAACCGAGTTAACCTGACCTGTCAGTTCTATTGATCTTAAATCCGCACCGTGTTGAACCAAAACAAAACAACCTGATCGATTTCAAGGGAACCGGAGATTGTAGGAATGTTGTCTGATGCGTAAATGCATCGGTGCATTCCAGCTTGTATCACTTTCACTTAATGCAGCGCTCCCGTGCATAACATGCAATCTGAAGAACAGCGACACACATGCTGAGACGCATCTGTTCCCGGCTGCGTTTAAATCAGGACGTTTATTTGCTTTTCCTGCAGTTAAATATTTGAAACAGCTCAGTTTCACCTGCAGCAAGTAAGAGAGCGGCAATAAACAATCATTTGGCCGTTTATTGATAGAAAACTAGAGCGAATCATGAAGGTCATCATTTTAATGCCCATGATGAATGAATTTCTGATTGAGGATGTACAGTATGTGCTGGAATAGGTGTGTATTACTGGATCAGGGATTTCCAAACTTCCTGATTCGATCCCAGCATGTTCATTCTCATTGAAGAGCCATGTGGTCCTTAATTAAACAGCCACTTTCAGCAAAATCCTTATTAAGACTCTCTGTTGGTAATCAAAGGTGGGAAGACAAACTACTGGCATGCCAAATCAGCAATAACTGCACCCAACTGGGTCCTAAATTCAGTTTAGGACCCATTCAGAGACACTCAGACAAGCACATGTAGACACGCGGTGGTCTAGACTCTAGTTGCTTTCCAACTGAAAGCAAGACAACAGACTCAGCTGGACCACCCTTAATCCTAAATGGTCTTGACTGGTTTTTATCGCATTGGATCATGTGTCAGATATGTATTTTTAACTACTATAATAAAATGGAATGATTTTGCTGAAATTTGCTAGTATTTACCTTGATCGCATACGTCACTGAAGATGTATAATTTCAATGACGTACAATATGCATCCAAGGATACAGCCTTTAAAATAAGCTTAAATCCAGCTTTTGTATCTTTTCGTAAGTTAAGTCAAAGTCATTTATTGGGTATTGAATGCTTCCTCACAAACTACAGGTGAAGCAAAATACAAAAGAAAGAATATAGAAATGTACAGAAATTGTACCAAAAAAAAAAAGGTGTAATATGCTTTATACACTCCAAAAAATGATTTTCAAGAAAGAAAATCTTAGTATTTTCTATTGTATTGTCTTGTTTTCAATAAAAATATCTAAAAATTCTTAAATTTAGATGCTTTTTCTTGATGAGAAAAATGACCAAGAAAATAAGTCTTGTTTTTAGACCATAAATATCAAATGTAAGTGAATATGTGCATAAAACAATCAAAAAAAAAAAACTGAAGATTTTGTCATAATAACAAATTCAAGAAAAAACTGAAGAATAATTAGCTTAGCCCATTGGCAGTTTTTTTTTTTTGCTTGTTTTATGCACAAATTCACTTAAAACTAGACTTATTTTCTTGGGTCGTTTTGCTCATCAAGAAAAAGCATTTTAATTTAAGAATTTTTAGATATTTTTACTGAAAACAAGACAAAAATAATAAAAAAAGTTTTTTTCTTGAAAATTATTTCTTGCAGTGTTAACACTGCAAAAATGACTTTCTTACTTTGTATTTTGTCTTGTTTTCAGTAGAAATAGCTAACATTTCTTAAATCAAGATGAATTTCTTAATGAGCAAAATTATATTAGAAAATAAGTCTAGTTTTTAGAGAAAAAAAAATATACAATTTAAGTAAATTTGTGCTTGAAACAAGCAAAAATATTTGCCAATGGGGTGAGAAAATTTTGCCAGAATTAAGTGTTTAAGAAAAAAGAAATCTTATTTAAAGATTTTTTTCTCACCCCATTGGCAGATAATTTAGCTTGTTTTAAGCACAAATTCACTTACATTTTATATTTTTTTGTCTTATTTTCTTAGGTCATTTTTCTCATTAAGAAAAAGCATCTTAATTTAGGAATTTTTAGAAATTTTTACTGTAAAAAAGACAAAAATACTAAAAAAAAGTATTTTTTCTTGAAAATCATTTCTTGCAATGTAGTTTAGTTTTTACACTGGAAAATTACTTTCTAACTTAGTATTTTTGTCTTGTTTTCAGTAGAAATAGCAAAAAAATTCTTAAATCAAGCTGTATTTTCTTAATGAGCAAAATTATATTAGAAAATAAGTCTAGTTTTTAGACAAAAAAAATATACAATTTAAGAAAATTTGTGCTTGAAACAAGCAAAAATATTTGCCAGTGGGGTGAGAAAATTTAGCTAAAATTAAGTGTTTAATAAAACCAAATCTTATTTGAAGATTAGGCAGATAATTTAGCTTGTTTTAAGCACAAATTCACTTAAATTTTATATTTCTTTGTCTTATTTTCTTAGGTCATTTTGCTCATCAAGAAAAAGCATCTTAATTTAAGAATTTTTAGATATTTTTACTGAAAACAAGACAAAAATACTAAGAAAGAAAGTAATTTTTTGCAGCTAATTTGGATCCTTTGTCATTTTATGATGCAATAAGGGACCCCTGCATCCCTCTTCTACCTTAAATATGTCTGGGTGGAGAGTGATTTTATTGTAATGCGTTTAAAAAATGAAGTAATTAGCTGTTAGCATGCGTCAGTTAGTTCAGTGTTTCAGCGGGTGAGGCAGATGGTTTGTAGTGGCCCAGTTAGCCGTAGGGCGAATGATGTTTCATCGGGTGTGTATGTCTGTATGTGATTCTGCCAGTAGCGGTATATCACAGTAGGGAAAATATTTGGCCCTGATGCGCCTGCTACACTAAAAAGAGGCTTAGACTTGTTTAGCAGTGTATGTTTTTGCACAATAATCTGAGGTAAAGACTTCCGTTTGTGTGTGATTAAATGTTTACTCAAGGAACCATTCGGCCTTGATCTGAGATATGAAAAAAATTGTGCAGTGATAATATCATATCCTATACACCAGGTGCATCAAAGCAGTAATCTATTGGCGGTAAGGAAAGATTTGCTGGATAGTGAAAAGGCAATAAAGTTTGACATGCTTTCCCTTCTGACTGGTTTTCTTTACAGACTCAATAAAGCCTGACAGCAGCAGTTCCTGTCTGCTGAGTCCTGGAGTTTACAGACCCTCTTGTTTATTAACCAGACCTGAGAGCAGAGCATTTTGGGAAAACTTTGAAAAATGCCTAGCACTCATAATTATACTATATCTATAAACTGGATTTTATGCATTCAGAAGAATTGTGAGTGGTTCTTGCTCACAATGCACAGTACAATGTTCTGGTTCATTGCCTTGCAGTTGCTAAGGTGAACACAGGTGATGGTTCCTATAGGTTGCAAAAACTCAAGCTATAGCACTATAATGCACTAAAGTACAAACGAAATTAAATTTGTGCTGACTGTGATTTTACTTCATAAACCGAAAGGTTAAACATGGTTAATGCAATAAAACCGCGGTTACTTTTTATGTAAGACTACAATAAAAACATAGGTCATTCAGGCGAAACCTATAGAGGTCAATGTTTTAATAATTGCACACAAAAGACAATCAAGAGAAACACCTCAGGCAGCCTCAATTGCAACAATTTACTAAAAAAGTATCTTATAATGCCGTTCTGGTCTTTGATGCTGATTGGTCAATGGTTTTTCGCAAACAACAATTACTATAAAATCACATTACTACTAGCACTGTATATTACATCATTAACCCTAACTCCAGGTGAGAATAGTTTTTAAAGCGAAAGATAAAAAAATGTAGAAACCAATACATAAAAGTACATCCTAACCCTAACCCCAAGCAACAATTATTTAAAAATAAGAAAAATACAACGAGAAAACAATACATAAAATGACACGAGAAATTTGGGGTAGTGACCATAACAAGGATTTCCATGAGATCATGTTGCTTTGATATTTAATTATTATATATTTTTATTAAACATAAAGGGGTTTAAAGATAAACAGTAGAAGGCATTCGAGTCTCTCGTACTTTAATGCTTACACAAAACTTGGTATAATTCTGACATAATCAGATACTGGTTTTAACTTTTTGTTTATGTCTGCAGGAATGCCACAATCATACAGCAGGACATTTTTATGGAGGAGACTGAAGAAACTCTTAAAATACCCGGAGGCCTGATGCTTTCTGAGCACCCCGGGGTAATAAAACACACGCAGCTTCATCCTTGGGGAGGCGTGTATGGATATTTCGGTGGCAATTGAGAAACCCTCCTGCAGTTGGTACAGCCAACCGAGCACCTCAGTAAGGGTTTGTTTACTACATTAGTGAGGACATCTCATAGATTTCTGTTTATATTTATACCACATAATTTTTATTTATACCATAGTTAAAATGTATCAACTTTTAAGCCAAAAATCATTAGGATATTAAGAAAAGTGAGGATATTTTGTCAATTTTCTACCATAAATATATAAAAATGTATTTAGCATTAGTAATCTGTGTTGCCAATTTGGACAACTTTAAAGGCAATTTTATCAATATTTAGATTTTTTGCATCGTCAGATTCCAGATTTTCAAATAGTTGTATCTCCCTAGAATATTGTCCGGTCCTTACAAACCATACTTAATGAAATTTACCCTTATGACTGGTTTGTTGTCCAGGCTCAGTAGTAGAGGAGAGCGGGGTACAACCTAATGCTTTTTGGCTTTGGCTCTATCATTCAAAAAATATTTAAGTTAGATAAGTAATTTTTTACACAATCAACACACACATCTCTGCTACAAATGAACACTTAAAGTTTGTTTGTGGGACCTACTGTTACCGTACAATTACACCAAAAGTGAAAGGCGTGCAAATGTTACAATTTACACCATACTGTAGGTGGGGTTCATAGTAACAAACAGAGAGTTTGTAGTAACACCGGCTAGAAATTTTGGTTTAAACACAAATGATTCAATAAAATTCTGTCTATATACTAAAGGTGGATATTGTTTATATATCTGCCTATAATAGATAGATCCACACTTTTATCCATCATGAATCCATGATCCTTAATCTAACCATCCTTGTATTATGCATCAATGCATATAAATATATATATATTTTTTTTTAAAGGGCTGCACAATTAAGACAAAAAATCTTTTTGGAAATATTTCCACTGATAGTGTATAAACAGTTATCGTTTTGATGAATAGTATTTATATAGTTTTCATTTTATTATCGTTGTATACCTGAGGCTTAATTGTAACACTGTGTGACAACTAACCCCGCTGTGTAAAAATGATTTCAATCCCAGTAATCAGTTACTAGGAGTTGCTGACATGTTTCAAAATGGTGTTATGTTTTAGGTAACAAGACAGTGATTAAAATAATATAAGGTTGGATTTGGTGACTTACACACCCAACTCCCAAAAACATAAAATGAAGAAATTTACTTCCATGCCTCAAAAATATTCAAGCACTGTATAAATATGTAAAGTGTTACAATTAACCCCGCATTAGTTTGTGCCCAGCTCACCCCTTTATATACACCATATGAATTTAGCTATATAAGCTATTTAAATATAATCTTTAACTACTCTCCACCCAATTTATACTAAATCTGACACCTGCCAAGAACAGTCCGTGCATGTCTGGGTCTTACATCTACAGTACAATATTGACCTTATTAATCTGAAATGAACCAATGGTATTTATATTTTTATGTTTACACTGAGATTCAGTGAATTAGAATTGAACACTTGCAGCATTTAATCAAATCAAAAAATGTCTTTTTTCAGATTCTACTCTTCTATAATCCAATTTGTTATTCAGTTTTTTGCATTAATCTAAATCGAATCTGCTTTCCAAATAGAGCATCCCTTCTGTCAGATTTGTGTATTCTTCCTCTTCTTACTATAGTATCTCAAAATGAAAATATCACTGCAGGCTTCCCCCAGTCCTACACAATCACTCATGTAAATGTCACTAGGACTGTACACACACACACACACACACACACACATACACACACACACGCAGCATTTTCAGAACAGATGAGACCCAGAGGTACTGCTAAATTACTGACGTCACTGGGCTTCATCTAATGTGAATAGGACACACACACACACACACACACACACACACACACACACACACACACACACACACACACACACACACACACACACACACACAGTTTGTACAGCTATTCCTACGTAAATCCTACCCCTTTACCCTAACCCCAACCATTACAACTAAACCCAACCCAAACTAAACCGTAACCCTTAGACAGACCTTTAAAGCAGTGGCGGCGTTTCAAGAAAACCTAGGGTATGGCAAAAATTCTTCGTACAAGAAGGCCATTTAAATAACGAATCTATGAAACCATTATATCCATATGTGTACATACTCCACCAACCTGTATAAAATCATATTATATTTGCACGGATGTACACTACTGACAACAATACGGAAGTATTTGCAATACAAATGAAAAACCAAAATAGAAATCATGGTTGTTTAAAATGCTTTTCAAATGTTGTCATTAACTAAGTGCAACTCCAGCAACAGATAAACTTAAACAAGATAATATCAAAACATACTGTAACATCCCTTCACAAATCTTGTCATGACAGCCGCCAATAAACACTTATAAAAACACAATAAAGACTTTTAATGATGTGATAGAGCACACGTAGTTAACCCAGCCAGCTAACCAAAGACTAAAACACTAAATAAAACTCTTAGTAAAACAGGGCTAAATGCAAAAACAAGTCTTACCTTTTGTCGTCGTGCAGTTTTTATTCCACAAGTCGCCATATTCAAAAACGCGCGCAAATAATTAATACACTTCGACTGGGCTACAATTTCCCAGTGTAAGAACATGTTTATTTATCCACAGAGAACAAATCATATTACGTCTGGAATAATGTATGCAATATGGATTGCGCGAGTGTGGGGGAGAACCGTGAGTCGGTTTGAATGTTAAAACAAAAAACGAAAATAAATTTACTTGCGAAAATAAAGATTATAACAACAGCGGTAATCATGAAACCTCCTGCACAATTCAAGCTGCGCTGCAAGAATGACAGGCTGATGACATCAAAGTACCGCGAGGGTGAGGTGAGAAATCATGGGAAGAGTTTGCTTTCAAACCGCTCTCGCGGCACGTTGATGTCATCCACATGTCGGTTCCTGTATTATAGCATGAAGTCGAGCACACGCGTAAATTATCCATATACGTGATGTACCAATGTTCAGATATGTTCAACTGAAAATATTTAATATTATTTTTAATGAGCTTCATTATAGCCTGTTGATTTCTGGTGTTTTGTCTGACTGCTAGGGTATGGCAACTGCCATACCCTGCCATACGCAAACGCCGCCCCTGCTTTAAAGGAGTGTCAGAAAGTGAGGACCGTCCTCACTTTGCTGTCATCACTTTGATGGTCTTACATAAAAATTGATTCTCACAAAGATAGCTGTACAAGTACACACAAACAAACGTTGTTGACATATGAAGTAAATTTGGTATAAAGTTAATAAAACTTGCTAACTCATCATCAGAGCATCTTATATGCGGTTTACTGAAATAGACTGTGAAATAGAAAGTTTAATATCAAAGACATCGAGAGCGCAGGGAACAGATCAAGTGTTTGTGTATGATACGCTTGCACACTGTTAGGGGTCGAGCACAAGTGGTCAGAGATGAAATGCTTTCAGTGAAATCTGGCAGATGTGTTGGACTATAAATAAATAAATAATAACAAATTTAAAATAAATTCATATTAAATGCCTTTGCAAAATATTTGCTTTTAATGTTTACTGCAGGTTTTGTCAGATGTATTCACTCGTGTGGCTCACGTGTTTATACAGTTTCTCTCTTGTGGCCAACATAGTATGCACTATTATGCATTAATGGAACTGTTTGCATTCTCTGTCAAAGAGAACATCCATAAGATTAGCGGTGTGTGTTCATGGGTTTCTCTTTCTCCCTTCCATGTTATATGTGATACTTAGCTGCGCTTAGCTACACCTGTCAGCTCACATCAGCCCTATGAATATACCGAAATGTCCTCTGCATCACACTTACTGATAAACATTCATAGACTGTATTTGAATGAGCGTACGCTTTCTATGATTGACATTTTCCAAGGTCTCACTCTCTCTTACACACACAAAGGCCAAAAACAAGCAATTCTGTGCAAGGATGCAAATGCATACGGCGATGCATGGTCCCGAATACTTAACGCATGGCCTGACTGTGTACATGAAACAGCTTGCAACTCATTTATGCATTTGTTTCTTTCTCTCTCTTTCTTGAGAACTACTGACATCTTTTATGAAACTGGGTAATGACAAATACTATAAGACATATTTTTGCTGCAGTTATTTGTGAAGGTCATGTTCATTTCATTGAATGATAAAATTGCTGGTTTCATCAAAGCAGATGTTTTATGATTATGTTCAATTAAGGTTGGGCGATTTCAAAGTAAAATATGTTTTGTTTTAAAAGGAACATTTCACAAGACTTTTTAAAGATGTAAAATAACTCTTTGGTGTCTCCAGAGTACATATGAAGAGTTTGGTTCCAAAACCTAATAAACGCCTTTTTTTATTAGCTACCACCAAAATCAGTATTGTATCGGGTCAGTATTAAAAAGTCAATTCTTAATTTTACACAAAATCCGATATCCGCCGTGCTATTCTGTCATCTTTTCTGTCTTTTTTCCAAAATGCGACAAACGTGACTCCTCCTTCTCTGCAGAATGCAATAAATCCGCTCAACAAATCACAGCGCACCATTCCACGCACTGTAAACAATAATGGCGGCGCGTTGAATACACACAGAATCCTAGTTTTCATCATCTACTTCGTTATCAACAAACAAACAAAACAAAATAATACTTTTGATGGCAAACCTCTGTGGCGGAAAAGAAACGTAAGCCATTCGGGGCACTCGGGTGACGGAAAAATGGCTGTTGTTTGTTCTCCCGACAGCATCAAGCTTCTGTCATGCCAACACATTGAGCCCAGGGGACTTTCCATTATTTTACTCAAAGTCAATGAAAATTGAGCAGGACCAAAACATTTTACAGCTGATCGCTGTCAAAAAAGTTCACCGACGACGTCCCAAGGATGACAGCAGCAATGACAATGTTCTTAAAATGACAAAGTAAGTGTTTGATTAATGCCATTAATGTTTATTTTTTAATCAGTGTATACCACTAGTCAACTAAATGAATAAAACATGGCAAAGATGAATGCACATTTATATATTGATTCAATAGATTTATAGCATTTTTTAACATGTCATGGATTTATGGCATTTTGCGAAAAAATAATCATTTTTTATAATAAATCTTTGAAAATCATATTTAATGTTATAATAATCTAAAGATGCTATGTAAAAGTTTGTAACAGAAAATAGTGGATTTCATCTTATTTATTTATTGCTTAAAAATCTTAAAAATGTATTTATTGCGTTTTGAACCAAATGTGAAGTTCTAGCTCAAAAGACTCTCAAACACACTCAAAGAGAGAGAAACGCTGGGTTAAAGCTCCTCACAGACCTGAAGAACAGATCTGTTCTCATTGATTGCCTGTTTTTAAACGGAGCCAAGGGGAATATGGTTATAGATCATTTATTGTAACATGTTAAAATTGCCACTTTGGGTGTGTCCTTCAAAATGCAAATTAACAATTAAACGTGGAAAAAGTCAAATGTTCATGATATGTCCCCTTTAAAACACGCTTTGAAGTCATCTATTTGTGATCTATTTTAAGAAAAAACATAAAAACTGAAAATAAAATTGCTCCTTTAAAGTCACAAATAAATTAAAATTAAAAACGTTTTGGAATATTGTGGCATTTCTTTACAAAAATCTTTTAAAAAAAATCTTGTGACCTCATACATTTTCATCAAAACTGCTAATCTCCTTTTCTCGAAAAGATCTCTCTTCCGGTCAAGAGGAATGACTCGAGCGTGGGGCCTGGGCAGTTAGCAACATGACACAACTTCCAACGATCCAATCAGTTCTCAATGGACAAATTCAAATCCTGCCCTACCTTTTTTTCTCATTTCAAAAGCCGTTTTATTCAGATATACGTCACGACGGGAAAAATAAGACAATCACTACTTCAGTTTCATTGTGACTAAGGCATGTCATGCGATTTTCAATACATCACAATCCATTATGTCATAGCTTACATTGTGTCGTATTCTCATCAAAGAATGGGATTTCTAAAAACTAGGGATTTTTAATGCATCACATATTTAGATGTGTGTGTGTGTCACAAAAAGCCCTTAGGATAGGACAACACAAGAATCTACTCTATAAAGAGCTCTCTCTCTCTCTCTCTCTCTCTCTCTCTCTCTCTCTCTCTCTCTCTCTCTCTCTCTCTCTCTCTCTCTCTCTCTCTCTCTCTCTCTCTCTCTCTCTCTCTCTCTGAGGTTGCGTTCTGATCTTTCTCATATAGATGTTTGTGATCTTGTCCCTGGCGGCTCTCCGTCAGAGAACAAATTTTCTACAGTCCAACTCGTTGTGTTTTATCATGACACATTTCATCATGTCCTTATCAAGACAGGACGACAAACTCTCAAACACACTCAAAGAGAGAGAAACGCTGGGTTAAAGCTCCTCACAGACCTGAAGAACAGATCTGTTCTCATTGATTGCCTGTTTTTAAACGGAGCCAAGGGGAATATCGGGTTTATATACGGCACTTGACTCAAGGGCACTCGCCCTCCCTCTCTCTTCCTCTCTCTATTTGTGTGTGTGTCCTTGTGTTGTTACGTCACGGCAATTCAAGTTTTATTGGTTGCATTGCTTTAGCCGTGAAAATACTTATTAACATCAACAAAGCTGACTTGGCTCAACAGAGAAGTGCATTACATGTCTCTGGATCTCGAACACACACACACACACATAATTTTACACACTGAAACACACTCACACTTTCCAAAGAGATGTCAGAGAGAGGTGAGAAATAAAGAGCTGGATTTAGATAAAACCCTTGAGAGATTTGCGAGTATTTACCAGGGAGACTTCTTAGTGTTGAGCTTTGCACAAGAGATCTCAGAAAGTGCGTGTACTAAAATTAAAGTGTCGAGTTAAGTGTAATTCTGGGTTATTTTTAAAGATAATGCAAAAATAAAACAATGTGAGACTTTATAGGTGATAATCATATTCTGAAAAGAAGTACAGTTCAGTACATTACATTGTATATATGTATATACAGCAAGTTTTCAAAGACAAGTAATATGGAGGATAGGTTGGTTCACACTTAAAGAGAAATTCAGGTCCATTTCTCACACACTCCTAAAAATAAAGTTTAGAGTTACAAAAGGTGCCTTCCCAGACAGCAGATGACTCTAGGCCGGATGCGCACCAGATCTGGACCGGAGCTGCTGACATTGGTGCGTATGCTCCACAAAGTCGTCTGCTGTCTGAGTTAGAAGAACCAATTTTTTTTTTCCTTTTTATAGTCTAAAGCAGGGATTCCCAAAGTGTGGTACGCGCACCCCCAGGGGTACGCGAGCTGCCACCAGGGGGTGCGCGAGAGGAAAAATGTAATGGCGGTCTGTTTCTTTAAGTGGGATTTTTCCATACAATAAATAAATAAAAAAATGAACAGTAAACATTTCCTTTGTAATCGCTTTTATTTTAAATAAAAAACTATAATTAATTAGTTTTTGATAGAAACGTAGAAGACAGCTGCTGTCTTTTTCAACGCACTGCTCTTCTGTTATGCACTGCAGCCGCTATATGGGTGCCAACTCGTTTCATTCATTCCATATATATTATAAATATGCTTAACTGACTGAAATCAGGGAAACTGTCAAGTGTGGGACGTCTTATGATAAAGTTGTTAGTCACGAAGGAGGAGAGGGACCAAGAGAGAGAGACTTTTTTATGGCAAAAATAGAAATAACGAAATGTGACTACAAAGCACTCCTTTGTGCAACATAAAAGTTTTATAGATGTTAAAGGAAAACACCACTGTTTTTTAATACTTTACTATGTTATTACCTAAGCTTAGATGAATTAATACACATCTATCTTTTTTCAATGCATGCACTTTGTACAGGGCCTCGTGAATGTGTTAGCATTTAGCGTAGCCCCATTCATTCCTTAGGATCCAAACAGGGATGAATTTAGAAGCCACCAAACACGTCCATGTTTTCCTTATTTAAAGTTACATGAGCAGTTACATGAGTAAGTATGGTTGCACATAATAAAACTTTTGTTTGGATCCTAAGGAAGTGAATGGGGCTAGGCTAAATGCTAACACATTCAAGAAGCGCTGTACAAAGATTAAAAGTACACGCATTGAAAAAAGATAGGGATGTATTAATTAATCTAAGTTGAGGTAAAAACATAGTAAAATATTGAAAAACTGTGGTGTTTTCCTTTAAAGAAACCATAAATATGCAAAATTATTCGTCTTTGGGATTGTTTTGGACTTTATTTTTTTTAAGTGCACAAAGGTATTATACATCGTGAGAGAGTCAGAACATGGTGCACAAGCAATTTACTCACAGACTATTCTTATGGGGCTTTTTTTGGGTGTTTGTGTCCCACTGTAAGCTTCTATCCTATGCCAAAAGTGATCAAAATATCTCCATTGGCAGTTGGGTTTGGAACAGCATGCAAGCGAGTAAACCGAATATTATTTTTTGGATGAACTAATCTTTTTAATCCTTCAAAAAAATAGGCACTTTCACTTTCCAGTACTGCACAGAATAGTTTTGCATCGAGCCCTCATTCATACATTATCTCGCAGCGTACAGTTTGCTCACTATGTGGGCTATTCAGTCAGTGGCCAACGTAAATGAAATTTTCTGCAAGCAATTTCATCCTAAATCAAGTTAATCAGCTGTTCCAGCAAGCATAGTACGGCCGCACAGTGAATACCAAACGCATCCGCAATAGACGTGTGGTTTGTGCCAAGCACTTCAATTTGGGTCAGTTGTTCTCGAGACTAATGTGCTTGTGGATGAAACACAGGAGTTTTGCTGAGGGCACTTAGGGACCAGGTTAAGTAAACTGAGAGTAAGCCTGATGTGAGATCCATCCATCTACGCACAGGTCCACACATTTATCAGACCTTATGAGGATAAATGTTGCATGTTGGTATTTAATCCACATGAAAAAAAATGCCTCTCTGGTTTTCTGCACAGATGGCTTAACCGGTACTGGAGTTGCAATTAAGGGGGGGATGATGAACCAACAACACCTTTGTCAAGTGTAGGTTTAAAACAACATCAATCCTCCCCCACTGCATCAACCGGCCACCACAGAGATAAATGACCTGAACCTCCATTTGGACCTGCACATCCTTCTATAAAGGTCAGGTTGCACCTGCAAGCTTCATGTCTTTTGGATGAGGGTCTGCTGGAGTGAGGTAGGTCTTTGTTATGAAGCAAAATAGTCAAAATACCAACAAGGTCTTAATTGAATTTCTTTATCGAAACCACTTGAAGTTTCTCCGGGAGACAGATTGTCTATCAGGAAGAAAGAGGAAAGAGCTTTTCTTCCAGTCCTTCTTCCTTAACTGTATTGAGGTTATTTCATTTGAGATGAAAAATATATCCACTACTGAATTTCTCTTTTACTCCCTCTCTCTTTTGTGTCTCTCTCTCTCTCTCTCTCTCTCTCTCTCTCTCTCTCATTGTATTTCCAAAGTCATTAGTTATGTTTTTACAGCTGCCGAGCTGCACTGAGATAAACAATGAAACAAAATAAATGTAAAAAAAAGATCAAATAGTATACATACAGATAAAAAAGGAAAAGTTGCATGTAAGAAAATAACGAAATGAAAAAGAATAAAATCTCTCTCTCTCTTATCAACTGTGATCCTTGCCACTGTGTATGGGATGATTGACAGGTCAGAGATCAAGATAAATATCTCCACAGTCACTATACCCTACGCCCCCTGGTTTCAATCAGGTCGTCTCTTCTTGAGCTCGGCCTTGACAAACCGCCCCCACCCCGCCACCCTGTCATCCCTCTGGAGCAAGAGCGTTCAGGATGAGCGAGCGGCGCTGAGCTTCTGAAATGAGGGATGAGACATAGAGAGAAAGAAAACCACACTCGCTTCTCCCGCGGGGCTTCGGATCTGAGCGGCTCGTTGGTGATACTGATGTCTGCTCCTGTTTTCACTGCTTCTATTTTTTATGGGGGATTAACAGAATATAGGGGAACAATAACTCAGGATCAAGGTGAGAGAGAGTGAGCGAGAGAGAGAGTGAGTGAGAGTGAGCGAGATAGAGAGAGGGGCTAAAGTACTGACTCTGCTGTAACAAATTGTAAATGAGCCATTGATTTCCTATCAGTGTGATTAAGACACAGAGCACGTGCACAAACAAACATCTCACTGTGAAAGCCAACACACCTACTGTATGCCAACACTTTTGCAGCCTTGCACTCCGGAAATTAGCTTTGGCCGGAAGATGTAAAGATATATAGGGCAGGATTTTGGACAAATTAAATTTCATTGTGGATGGGCTACCCAATTAACTATTTACTGACTCTGCTGCATCCAACCACAAATAAAGCGGGAAAAATAAATATTTGACACATCCGCATTTTTATCAGTAAAGGGATTTCTAAGTGAAAAAAATTCCACCAGATGTAGCCATCAAGCCAAATATTGAATTCATACAAAAAAATCAGAACATTTAAGTATACAAGTTGAGTCATAATAAATATAGTGAAATGATACAGGGAATAAGTATTGAACACATGAAGAGAACAAGGTGGCATACAGTAGAAAGCCAGAAGATCACCTGAAATCTATCAGTTTTGAGAGAGAAACCCTGCCCCCTATCAGTACTAATTGATATCAGCTGCTTTAGTCCTAATTGATGGCCTACAAAGGCTTCTCATTACCCAGGAGGCACACAGAAAAGACTTAATGATGGGTAAGAGCAAGAATTCTCTCAAGATCTTTGTAATCTTATCGTTGAAAAGCATTTTGATGGTTATAGGCGCATTTCCAGAATGCTGAATGTTGCCGTGAGCACTGTGGGGACCATTATCTGGAAATGAAAAGTGCATCACTTCACCATAAACTGGCCACGATCAGGTGCTCCACGTAAGATCCCTGTCCAAGGAGTTAAAAAGAATAATCAGGAGAATTCTCCAAGAGCCAAGAACCACTCTGGAAGAACTTCAGGAAGACCTTGCATCAGCAGGTACTGTTGTTTCAAAGAAAACTATAAGCAATGCACTGAACCGCCATGGCATACATGCAGGCTCACCACGCAAGACTCCAGTGCTGAACAAAAAGCATGTTGAGGCTCGGTTAAAGTTTGCTAAAGTGCATTTGGAGAAGCCAGGCTATAGTATGGTCAGATGAAAGCAAAATTGAACTTTTTGGCAGTCATTCTACACACCATGTTTGGAGAAGAAATGCCACAGCCCACCACCCCAAGAACACCATACCAACAGTTAAGTTTGGGGGTGGAAGCATCATGGTTTGGGTCATTTCACTTTATTTATTATGACTCAACTTGTATACTTAAATGTTCTAATTTCTTTGTATGAATTCAATATTTGGCTTGATGGCTAAATCTGGTGGAATTTTTTTGTCAATAGCCCACTTACAAATCTCCTTACAGATGAAAATGCTGATGTGTCAAATACTTATTTTCCCCGCTGTATCAACTAAAGAAATACAAGATTCAGAATTGTAAGGTTTACAAAAACTTGCCATGAAAAATACAGCTAAGAATTGTGAAATACATCAAACTGTGAAAAAATGCCACCGTATTTTTTAAAATGCAAAGTAGTTTACATGCTTCCTGTAAGTTTTCTGGCAGTTTTTTACTGTAAAAACTACAGTTTTTTACAGTGTACAGTTCTCCTCTGCTTCACAAAAATCATTCCGCCATCTCATACAAGCGAACCACTGCACTGTTTTTGATCTTTCTGTGTGCGTACGTTTGCTGTATGAAGTTCAAGGATGGCCTCGGGAAGTTGCTAACACCCGTGACCACCAAACATGAATATTTATGAGGTAATAAAACCCATACACAAATGAATAAATTCACCCAGCCAAACCTTGCTCTAAATGTAATCACTCCTTTCCAAATGCTACTCATCTCCACTAGCCACATCCAAGACATAACATGTACTAGAAAGGTTGTTAAAAAGACCCAGATTCATGGCAACAAATTAGTCTTTGGCATCTAGGGTTTGAAACAGATTGTAAATGAACAGTGTGTGTGCCAGATTTGCTGTTCATTTGCTATTTTACAAGGGGTGGGAAATGAGATGCATTTAAGTGATGTCACACGCTGTGCCCAGGGTGTATTCAATATCGCCCCGTGTTACATAAGATTGCAGGATGGCTGTGTCTGTTTGACCATTACACAGTGGGAAACCACAAACATGCTCTGCGTGCGGTGGAAGCCAACATCAGAACATGCGTAAAAGCACCACAGGTATTTTACGGCTTTCTAAACTAAAGTCAGGGAATTTGATTTACAAACCAAACAGTGTAATAATACTTATTGACAATTGCACATGCTTCCTGAATCAGCATATATTTTTTATCAGAATAAAATGTGTCAGGGCTAAGAAAAGTGTAAAGTTTACAGTAAAGTCCATCCAAAAATGAAAAAATGGAAATTCCTTTTCATATAACGAACTTCATTATAAAATGTAAATTACAAATATTATTAAATCATCTGAAAGCCGCGGTATGCCCAGTTGCCTTTTGACTTCATTTCTAGGCCATCATTTTTTGCTATTAGCCTTTTGCACCTTGTGATATTTAAGTCAAAATGAATTCTCGGCAGAGCAGTACACCACGGTGAAGGGGAATAATCGGCGTCTAATCCCTCTGTAGTCTAGCATCCATCACTGACATCATTGCTCTTGAGCCGAGGGAGGAAGTTTCCTAGAGGAATTGTGACAATCATGGGTGCGGTGGTCCATTTAGTAGCTCTACAAGGCGGTCACCTTTTGAGTCGTCCGCGTGTAACGTGTGGTTAGGTTACCTCACAGAGGCATTGATAGACGGGAACATGCAATGAAACTGCTAATCTCTGATAGCTCTGAGCCCCTGGGCTCCCGGCAGGCCCTCCGAAGCCTCTCAATTCTCAATGAAGCAGAACAAGACATAGAGGATAGATTGTGTGTGCGCTCACGTGTGGGAATGTTTTTTGTATGATTTGTTATCAGATACCGTACCATACATTTGTTATGGTAAGGCACTCCCTTTATGTAATATTACCATGATTTTGGCCATTTTCTATTGTAAAGGAAAGACATGAATAAACATTAAAAGTCAGACTGCTATTGTGTTGCTGTTGGGTAGCTGGATTATGATTTTCCCAAATGCTTCACATGCAATTTGCAAACTCGGGGATCACACATACTGATAAAAAGTCAACCTTGTAATGCACTATTTGGATGAAAGCATCTGACAAAATGCCTAAATGTAAATAAACCCACTGTGGCCAGTCCATGGATGCACCATCAACCCTAAGACTAAGAAAAAATGACGCAACAACAATTTATGCTTTAACCTAACTCCCTAACTCGATGTGATGCAAAACTGGCGACCTGCATAAGCATTAAAGCAAAAAACTAAGTTGACATGAAATGATCACGAAAGGTTAAAGAGACATCACTCTCATATTAGCATATGCATGAATTGTTGTTGATGGAAAATTGCGAGCGGGCAAAGTAATTAGCTACGACTCCTCAGGAGCCAGAAACATGTTTTCAGAACAGAGATAAAAAGCAAAATGGAGTGCAGTTCTATACTGCTTCTCAACTTTATAATCATTCTTAAAATTTTGCTATGCAGACCACGGCAATTTGTAACTACTTTTCTCACCTAACATACCTTGTTGATACAGGACATTAAAAATCTAAACATTTTTGCAGGGTATAAACTGTCCTTGTGACATATGGCACATTTTGCCTTCCATATTTTTCCCATCATCCGCACTTCAAGATTAATTTCCTCTTCATTTCACTGCCAAGCCTGTCAAGAGTTATTCTACATCATTTCATCATATCATCATTTTGCATCTTTTTATAATTTCTGTCTAAAAAACAAAGATAAACACCCTGAAATCTTTCACTTGTGTTGAAAGCATCAGATTTCAGAGTATTCGTGAGGATTGCATGGAAGGACCTGTGATGCAAAACCCTCTAAGTGCATCTGACATGTTTTCTTGTAAATGGACTCTTAAAGGGGACATATCATGAAAATTTGACTTTTCCATGTTTTAGTGCTATATTTGAGTCCCCAGTGCTTCTATCAACCTAGAAAATGTGAAAAAGAACACCACAGTAAATTAGTTTTGATAAACCATTCTCTGCAAGCATGTGAAAAAATAGGTAATTGAAATTCGTCTCCCCTTGTGATGTCAGAAGGGGATAATGCCACTCCTTAATCTGCACTAGCCAACCACGGCACTGCCATTCCATGGACAATCATCATGGAATCGTCAGTTTCAGTAGGGGCAGAACATTGTATGACCCATGTATTTTTGCCATAGGTAGAGCTATATATAGACCAGCAACCTTTGAAACTAGAGAAGATGTGTTGCAGGTTTTTCAGAAAAATAAACCACAAAGCCCCTCAATGTTTTGACCCTGTTTGCCCAGATTCATCACCAAGACTATTCAATGTGATTCCTTCTGGAAAGCTGATATTTACCCATCTGCAGTACTGTACATCCCAAAAACATTCCCTGTAGGATCTTGAAATGAGACTTGTAGGTGACAGGATGTTGAGTTAATGTATGCAAATTTAATTCTCAAAGTAAACTGTATTTAAAACAGAATAAGATGACAATAACATATAAAAAAACTCAACTAACCGACAAGTAAATATAGAATGAAAGTTAACTCTTTTAAGAGAAAACACTTCCCTGCCAATGACAAGTTTTTCCGGCAATCCGTATTTCCGCTATTATACACCAGGGGCCGGTTGCATAAAACTTTAAGACTAGTCTTAAAAGTTAGTCATGAATTTTTTTCTTCAAGACTGATCATTACTGTTTTAAGTGTGTTACATATAAAGGTAGATCGGTCTAATTTAAATCCAAATAATAAGACTGATTAGCCCTAACCAATTGCTAGTTAGTCAGAATCATTCTTAAGACGCAGTTGTAATGTCACGACTATGTTTATGCAATCGGCCACAGGTGGCGCCCTTATCCAACTTATAAACCCCGGAAGTATTTTTCTCTTAAGGCAAACAGTTCAAACTCTGTGTATGTTTTGAGGATCGCTAAATTTGATCTCATCAAATTTCAAAATTTAATTATCTCAGCTTTTTGCTCAAAATTTGGTATTTTTGAAGAAACCTACCCATATTTGAGAGGTGATAAAAAAGAACAAATAAAGTTTCATTTGATATATTGTATGTTTATATTTTTTATTTTTATTTTCTGGAAGGCATTAAACTTTTGTGAAAATCATAAAAAATGCTGGCGCTGGCAACTTTTTTTAAATGCTAGCAGGGAAAGATTAAAATTTGAATTTATGTTCCTGTTAAAGGCCGGGTATACTTTTTTCCGCGGACGCGTGCACGCGCGGCTTTCCAAGTATACTTCACGCGGATGGCCGCGTTGGACAAGTATACTCAATACAAATAGGCTATCAGGGCAGCACTGATTTGCAACATTTACAGTACATAAAAAACAGGATAGATGAAGAAAAGTAGTGGATCTACAAACAATGTTTAAAACAAACAACCATAAAACAAAGAACAGAAAAACATTATGGTGACAAAAATGCTCAACAGCTTTCTGTTCTTGGAAGAAGAGAAAATAAATGAAGAAAAGATGATGGTGTGTGTGCAAATGCTGTCTATTGCCTTTGTGTTATTGTTTATAGTGTAGTGTCCTGTCTCAACATTTCTACGTGCATGCGCTGTCGTACGCGGACTGTCCGCCCGGTCTCAAATTTTAGGCAGCACACGGACAGAGAGTGCGAATGGTTGCTGACCCTCCTGATGACGAAATGCAGATGGCTTGCATACACGGACGTCCTTAGTATACCTTCGACTTTAGGGCTGGGCGATAGTATGACAATAAAAAAAATCCCATATCAGCCAATATTGACAATTATCTTTTTTTCTTTCAAGTTTCCATGTCTAGAATGAACAAAAAGGTTATAATTTCCTATAGTCTTCTTCTCAGCATCTCAATGTGAAGTTTTATTTGGATGTTTATGCAATCCAGACATCAAAGAAACATTAAGGAAGAGCTTCAATTATTGCTAGGAAGTTCGTGTAATACAGCACCACTCAGACTCAACGTACGGCGTTACTTCATAACAACACAAAGACCCTCTCAAACTCCTTGTTTATTTTCTGTAGAGATACTTGGCACATCAAACCGCGAGACTTGTCAGGAGCATAAAAGTAATGCAAGGAGAAAGCAGCGCGTGTCCACATTCGTACCATCGCTGAGCTTTTGGTCGAAAACAATCGGATGCGTCATTTCACACTGAATTGAATTGATTTCGCACACAAACACGAATCCCACTGTTCAGACAATTTCACATAGTTTTCACATACAGAGAAGGTTATTGCTAAAGGTCAAATTATGTTTACATTATTGAAGCAGGACACCTGAGCGACTTGCTGCCACGCTTGGTTTGTTCGGAGCACATTGTGCGCCCAAACAAAAGCGTCATTTCGGTTTTAGACATTTCATCAGTCATTAGTCACTGTTCTGACCTGACTGCTCTGTAAGGTCATTGCCATAGGATGGGCTGTGCGTGCGCATGCGCATTGGATTCAGTATCGGCCCATATTTGTGTCGCCTGAATCTGGCCATGTCGGCCTCATTGAATTTCTCAGAGCTGGTCAATAGACTCTCTTTCCTGTGCCTCTTTATTTAGTCCCAACACATACTAGACATACAATAGATTTATCTTTGGTATCCCTCCGCACACACACACATATATAATTCTGCACGTTTGCCACCCAGGCTTCATTAAATTTTCCTTTGATAAATCGTGCTGAATTGTAACAGACTGGCTACACACTTCACCGACTTGCCCTTCCAGAACTGCCTATGTCATTGTGCGCTAATACGCACACACATATACATTCCCTTTGGGACCATTAGAAACCCAAGTACGTCCTAAACCACAGAAACTTTCCTAAACACATTCATTAATACACCTATGTCGTGCAACTCATAACCCTGCATTTGTATTTGTTTTAATCTGCGGCCAAAATCACCAGACGGCAAATAATCTATCATCCCGTCAATCTCTCACACCCTATCTCGGCCATGGCACGCTTCCAGCCCTTATCAATAGCCCTCATTAAATCATGGTGCTGTGTGTCTGCCACGCCACATTAGGAACGACAGAAAGAAACTCAGACTGACGTCTCCCTCTTCCCACCCCGGAGGACAAAGCTGAGCTTCCCTGCCGCCCAGAGAGACCAAAGTGTCAAGTTTATTTACATTATGATGGTGTTGAGGCTTTTGAAATAGTTGGTTCTTTTTACACGATGTCATACAGGCATAGTCACACACATGATAAAAAAGCAAGACACGTTTAATTGTTCTTCTTTGTAAGGAACTACAGCTGGTAAATCGCACAAAGATCTAATCGAAAAAAATATATCTTAAAAAACGGTTCTCCAATGGAGAACAAAGAACCCCATTCGTGTCAAAAAACATATATAGAAGATAAAGTGTTTACATTCGGGCATTTAGCCGGATCAGATCTGGGGCACTGTTCACTTCCATAGTATTAATCTTGGAAGTCAATGGTGCCCCAGATCTGCTTGGTTACAAACATTTTTCAAAATATTTTCCTTGTAATCAGCAGAACAAAGAATACAGACTTTAGCAGTGTTGGGGAAAGTTACTTTTAAAAGTAATGGATTACTTTGGAAGTTACTCCCCAAAAAAGTAACCAATTTGTGTTTTCATGAAAAGTAATGCTTATGTTACTTTTAAGTTACTTTCGCGTTACTTTTTCTTACTTCGCCGGTGTTTTTTATGACTGAGAAGTTCTGCATTCAGAAATTGTATTTTCCATCGTCAAGCTCTGGTCTGCCATCTCCATTTCTGACTGAAACTGAGTGTGTAATTCTACGTTAATACGTTCAGTTTAATGCAGTATATAGTTTTTTTACATCTAATTAATTAAACTCAAAAGTAACTTGCATTACTTTTTAAAAAAGTTACTAAAATATTAATGTGTACATTTATAAAGTAATGCGTTACTTTAGTCGTTACTTCGGAAAGGTGATATTATTACGTAATGCACGTTACTTGTAATGCGTTACCCCCAACACTGGACTTGAGGCTAAGTAAATTATGACAGAATTTTCATTCTTCGGTGAACTATCCCTTTAAATAATTAAAAAGAGAACAAATGGGGACTGCTTAAAAACCTTGGTGATGTGTCTCCTCTTTCAGTATAAGAAATCTTTGTTGAGATCTCAAAAACGTTGCATGTTATTGCCAGACACCAGTCGACTATGGGCCGGATCCCCACCGGATCTGCGCCTAGTCGTCTGCTGTCTGGGTTGTTATCAAAATGAAGTCTGGATTAAATTCAGTGTCTCAACAAATTTGCCCAAGACCAAATTGTATAATATCTGGTATATGGTATCCACATATCCTTCAAGTCAACTAACGTCTTACGGTTGTATTTTTTTCTTAATTTCAAGAGAAACATCCAAGCATATCTCAGTACGAAAGAGCAAGAGGGCATTAATCAGGGCAATAAAATATTCCTCACCTAGAGCTGGTCATGTCTGTTTGCCCTCCTTGACTTTTCTCCAGACCCAATTTGGTGAAGATCCCGACCAGAACCATGATGGCCACCACTCCACAGATGATGTACACAATCATGTGAGTGCGATCACGATCCGGTTCCTCTTGAACATCCGTAACCGGAGCTGCCGGCTTGCCCGTGTTGGCCCACACAGGTGTGTCGTAGTTCGAGCAGGATGTCTGGTCCAGACTGTGAACCTTAAACTGGCAGCAGAACCTGTAGTAGCAGGAACCACAGCAGAACAGGTAGATTCCCGCGTTGCAGTTAAACGGGGGATCCCATTGACCCATCACATCGTAATAACCCCAACAACGACTCCCGGACGACGGCAATTTGTTGTCTGCCTCCGACACGGGGGTTGCGAGCGTGACCTCCGGGGCGCCGGATGGAGCAACGGTCCGATTGGTCGATTGCGCACCTGCGTTGGCGCCGTTGGATTTCTGGCTGTGAGAAATGCCGCTGAACAAGAGAAGAGCAGTCAGGAGATTTAAAAACACGAGTGAGGTTGCCATTATGAGTTTTTGGTAATCCCACAATGTGTATCCCAGAATGCAACAGTGCAGTGAAGTTTAGTTCATATAACGAAAGTTTAATGCTGACCGGACGAGAGCAAAAAGCTGATACAGGGAACGCGGTCTTCGCAAGGGAAATGAAACAAGGTTGAGAAAGCTTTCCACGCCAGTTCAGCGCACCACACGCTTGCCGCTGTCATCACTATAGAGTGTACCAGAACAAGATTCCTCCACGTTGGACACTCTCCAAATTCAAAAGATAAACAGTTTTGTGACCCAAGAAATATCCAGCAAAGTAATTCAAAACCTAAAAGAGTTAGAATAGAGCCGTATCCATGATCTCTGTCCCACCGAATGTTGCGTAATGCCGGTGAGGAAGAGATCCCTCACAATACAGTTCAGAGATATTCCACAAGTCATTCTCAGCGTCGGACACGCAGAAAAAATATCAGTCGTACAGCTTTCGTTAAAATAATCAAGATGTCTTCCTTCTGCTCATTTCTGTACCCTGCAACAAAACAAACAAACGGTTTTATTCTTCATGCATTTTTGTTTTGTCTTTCTTAAATGAATAAGTAAGATAATAAAAAGGGTCACACTTTATATTACGGTACAGTAGTCACATGTTTCTCCAACTATCAGGGCCAGATCGAACATCATGAACTCTTCTCTACGTCTAAACATTCGGCTGTAGCTCTGTCTGGCACTTTTGATGATGTATTCTCTCTCTCGTTCACAAGACCTTGAAATTTCTCCAGAAAACATTGACGTTGAATGGAGACTTGTACTCAGATATGTTTTTCCTGAGAGAATCTCACATGAAGAGATTTCAACGATGTAACAAAATGTGTTCAGATTTATGTGTGATAGATATTTAAGTATAAGCTGAAACATTTTGTATCTGAATTATGTAAACCAGCTAATCTGAACTATTAAATGTGATACCGATCATCTCACCAGTTTTATTAGAAACAAAGAAACAAAGTTGATACTTAAATTAAACAAAACCAAATACGTTTCTTAAGCAACTCTGACAATTTTCCTCTGGGTCCATTTTGCTTGGGGCCTTTGTATTTTTTGTCATTTTGCTGCTGTTCCCACTCTTTCCCCTTTGTTGTCCTAAATCTACCACACACACACACACACAGAGTCTAAGCATTACTGCCCATGTCTTTTTACTTTGAAACAAGGCACCATAAAAATCACTCGCACGCACTTTAAAAGGCACAACGCCACACCTAACCCAGCTCCCAAAAGCCTGCAAAGCACCTAATCTGATCTCTCTCTACCCCTCTCTTTCTCCATGTGGATACTGCAGAAGCTCAGAGCAGCGTGCAGACATACTGTACTGTACACACGTCTCCGTATGCAACAGATCAGCTTCCTAAAAGATGAAGTGTAGAATCTGAATCCATCAGCTTACCCATACGCTGTTTAGGAAAACAGGCATACTGTATATTGATATATGTATAGGATTGTTATAGATATATCTCTATATGTATGTGTTTTCACTGGAGGCTCTGGAGAAGTTCTCCTCAAAAAACAAAAAAAAGATAGGAACAAGTGATAGTGGATGAGTGAGGAAACCAACTGATGAAAGGTAATATTTATTCTCCGCTTTCATTCTCCGTTCCGGCGCATTCCCGTTTGTCCGATTCCCAGCCTGCCAAGATTCCGTGTTCCAGGGATGCTGCGTTCCCGTGTGGAGTCAGGAAAGAATGATAGTGGCTCACACACTCTCTCTCTCTCTCCCTCTCTCAGTCTCGTGAGCGAATGAGCGTATCTCGACTCCCCCCACCTCTTTTTCTCTCTCTCTCTCTCTCTCTCCTGTCACTGACACCTTTTCCTCTTTTGTCCCATGTTTTTATTCAAAAATATTCCTCTTTTTATTCCTTTTTTATGTTCCCCTTCCTGGTCGAGTTTATTTTTATGCATATCTCTCTTTCTTTTCCTGTTTCCCATCTGTTTCCTTTATTCCCTCCGTTTACCTGCTCTCACCGTCTCCACAACCTGTCATCCGTTTTCTGCCTCAATTATCCATTGCGTCTCTCTCTCTCTCTCTCTCTCTCTCTCTCTCTCTCTCTCTCTCTCTCTCTCTCTCTCTCTCTTTCTGAAAATAAAATCCTGTGGTTCAACAGATGACTGCAGTAGCGTTCACTGAGACAGCAGGACACAGATCTGTGTGTGTGGTTTGTGTACGGAGCTCTTTTAGGGGTTTGGCTAAGATGATGGGCAGAACGCAGCAGGGGATTAAAGGAACGAGGAATCATGGAGAGATGCAAGAGTAGAAGGAAGAACTGAGAAAAGAGATCATTTTAGTGTTGAAGAATAAATGGGTCTTCTTTCATAACAAAACTGATTATTGGTGTTGATGGTACTGAGTAAATGACTTCATGTTTAAGCAAGGTACATGGTTTATTAGCATGCGTGTTGTGTAGGATTTGAATCTATGACCTTGGTGTGTTTCTGCTAGTGTGTGACATCATGCATTGTGACAAAATCTCATTATTGTTTATGTAATTCAGTAAAAAAATTTGTCAGGACACTTTCCACAAGCACTGCTGTCGTGTACACACATGACTATGACCCTGGTTGTAAAAACCAGCTGAAGTCTTCTGTTTTGTGATTTGCTGTTTTCTACATAAAATCATTCTACATAATATAAAGAGCAATCAGTAAACATATACCAAATAATTGAAATGAATTATTGAATTTTGATGCTCCTAATCTCATTATTAGATTATGAAATTTTAACCTGGGTTTTATAGACAATGGTCACAAATGTACTTAATTAGCATAAACAATGTAATGACAATGATATGTTTGGCTGCTCTAATAAAAAATCTGGCTCCGAAAGTCGCTCCCCCCAAAATTGCACTTTTCTTGTATTGTGGTGCCTTAATTAAACAACTGCTTTTATAGACCGTTTCATCTGATGAACGGAAATTGTCACGGTTTTCCATCTGGACAGAACTTAACTTATGGGGCCTAATTTATAAAGCACACAGATTTGATCGTAAGTGCGTGTACGCAAAAATCCGCAAAAAGTCCATTAAAACACTTTTGACGTGTAAAAGTGCTTAGTGCCACTTCAGGGTCTGAGCAGACGTACGCATTTTTTGCTTGTCCGATTGCTGCAGGTTTTTGGAAAATAAGCCATTCTTGCTGCTCGTACGGAATTTAAACATTGACAGACGCAATTTTATATGTCAGTGACATTAATTAGGCATCGTTTGAAGGCAGAATCTTTGCCGAAGTTTACCGGGTGGTCCATGAAAGCCGTTTGTTTATGTTGTTATTGCTGAAACCGTCTATGGCCTAAAAGCTTTGTTTACCTTGCTGTGTCGCGGGAATCCAGTATGCAAAAGTAGTGAAACAAACAAAATGGAGTTTAATTTATATGGACTCTGAGTGAGCCAAGTTGAATGGATTTAAGTAGGCAGCAGTGTGGAAGTCAAGGTTGTTGCTAACACGTGGAATGGAGTTTAATTTATTGGTGCATTCCATAAGTGGACTGGATTTGACGATGCTCTGATAAGTGTAACTTATGTCGCTGTGTGTCGCTAGTCTCTTTCAATGAGGTTGTTAGGAGGTTGTCCTAGTAACAACTATAAACAAATGAGTAACCTTCTCTCAGTAAATGACAAAACATGGATGATGTGAACTCGACTGCTTCACTCTCATTGAGCTCCAGAAAGTTGCTCGTCATTTGCATAAATTTGAAATGTTCTTAAAGGGTTAACTCAAAAATGAAAATAAAGTTATTATTAACTCACCCTCATGTCTTCCAAACTCGTAAGACCTCCGTTCATCTTCAGAACACAGTTTTAGATTTAGTCCAAGAGCTTTCTGACCCTCCATTGAAAATCTATGTACGATATACTGTCCCTGTCCAGAAAGGTAATAAAAACATCATCAAAGTAGTCCATGTGACATCAGTGGGTCCGATAGAATTTGTTGAGGCATCGAAAATAAATTTTGGTCCAAAAATGACAAAACTAAAACTTTATTCAGCATTGTATTCTCTCCCGCGTCTGTTGTGAATGCGCGTGCGCAGTGACGCTGCAGGTACAAAGCTGCTGACATGTTATCCTCAGACATGTTTGCGAAGATTTTTTTTCTCAAACTTTCTCTAAAAATACCGCGTCCGTCTTCATCAGACTGTTAACAAAGCTCGGCGAAAGAAAAAGGTGGGGCGCACCAGATAACACGTCAGCAGCGTCATACGTCAGCAGCGTCACTGCAGTCCGGTGCACACGGTTCACAACAGACCTGAAAGAGAAGAAAATGCTGAATAAAGTCATCATTGTTGTTCTTTTTGGACCAAAATTTATTTTTGTTGACTCAAAAAAATCCTAAATGACCAACTGATGTCACATGGATTACTTTGATGATGTTTTTATTACCTTTCTGGACATGGACATGATACCGTACATAGATTTTCAAGGGTCAACAAGCTATCAGACTAAATCTAAAACATCTTAAACTGTCTTCCAAAGATGAACGGAGGTCTTACGAGTTTGGAACGACATGAGGGTGAGTCATTTTAATAAAAGTACGATTATATATGTTTTGAGCTGAAATGTGACAACCTCGATGACGTATGCGGTCCTCAAATACGACTCCAGGAAGAAGCGCATCCCGGGAAAATGTCACGTATGGGCACCCTAAACAAGGAATTAGTTGGGTAGCTGAAAACTGCCACGGCCACTGTCGCTCGTGTTGCCAAAAATCTCCAAGCTTCCATTGAAACGAATGAGGTTGCGTTGCTCCGCCATTGCTAGTCGCTAAATTATGCATAATCAGGGGCGGATCTAGAAAATTATTTATGGGGTGGCAAGGGGGTGGCATGAGAACTACAAGGGGTGGCAATGAAGTAAGCGTCCTTGCATGGTTGTCGTGGATTCAAGAAATTATATACTGTATATACTATATTCTGTGAACACTGGACCTCAAATTTTTATAACATTAATAAACGCAACAACAAATGTTCCTATAAGTAAGTACCCAAGCAGCTACCTTTAGCATCTCTGTAGCACCCTTTGTCTTAATACTAAGTTAATACATACAGCTTATCAATATCTAAAAACACTGACTGGTTGAACATAGTGGTATAAAGACTGTTATATAAATAAAATAGGATTGCCTAGTTTATATTAATGTAAAACATATTTGAAAGGCAAACATCTCTTTCTCTCATAACCCTCTTCTTTAATCCTTTCACTCACTTCATGATGGATTTCTGTCTTTTCACTTCTTTTTAGCTCTTTGCCATCCATATGTTTCTTTCCTTCATTACTTCATCTATTCTTTTCCCTTCCACAACATATTTTTCTGTTTTATTTGTACCTTCCACTCCCATAGTATTTGATTTTTCTATTCTTTTTGGTAAAAAGAATAGATATCAGCCTTTCTTTTCATAATATCCTGGAAAATGCACCATTAAGTTCTTCAAGCTTTCTAAACATACACAACACTGAATAGTTTTGTCTCCTTAACGAAGACAAATAAAAACATTAGACTATATCATAACGAGCGATTTCATATGCACGTATGGAATATTTTGATTGCTGCAGTAGCTAATAAGACATGACGGGCTAACTCTAGAAAGAACTGCTTAAAAGATATTTACTGCTTACATAAACCTGCAGTTCAGTTGTTTTAACTACCAAGCAACTACCTCGTGCAATATTTAACATCAGTTTAATTTTTGTATTTTTATCCTGATGCAACATTTATCTATAAATATGACCGTATTTAGTACTCTGATTTGCTGATGTGATGCTCAACTTAACCACTTTAAGACACTAAAGAGAATTTGTTTTGGCAGCATGTGATGATGTGAGGTGCTTTATTAGATCAGAATTCCTCGCTACAGACGTGAAGAGACTCTTTCTTCATGGGCATAAGTTGCACGTTCATAATCATTCTTGCCTTTAACCTCAACGATGGAAAAGTAACGTTTGTGCTTTTTATACTTTGTGTTTGCGTCCGCTACCTTTGTTTTGAGCTCGTTGTACTTCCCATCGCTCTGTTGTTGCGGGTTTGTGCGACTTGGAAGGGTTGGACTGCAGCGCGAGAACCGGGCTGCATGTGAGTGCCTTGGATGGGGCGATGCATCCTTTCACCGCAGTTTCCAAACGTCTCCAACCACGCCAGAAAAGATCGCTAGATTGGTCCTAGTCGCTTTTTTAATAAAGTCGCTAAAGGGGTCTAAAAAGTTTCTTAATCTAGCGACCAAGTCACTAAGTTGGCAAATCTGCGCGGACTTTTTTTTACACTGTAAAAGACTTTCTGCTCGGACTGACTGCATGCTTGTGTATGAACTCTGCTGCCTCTGGTTGGCTAACGATGGAAATTAAGCCAATCACCATCAGCTACGTGGTTGTCCCACCCCGTCTAAGACACACACACCAATCATCGTCAGATATGTGTCTCCCACCCCCAAACACACGCAGAGAAAAACTACATTGCCTTTCTGGTTAAAAGAGCCTACTCGGGTATAAATTGTATATATTAGGATACCCGCGCTGGGGTGGCATATGGGGTGGCAATGGTTTTATTTAGGGTGGCAACTGCCACCCCGTGCCACCCCGGTAGATCCGCCCCTGTGCATAATTACACGCAACCAAGTTTTCTGCCTTGGATTTTTAAATACAATCAATTTGGGTGTCCTACTATATTTGATGAGTTTAAGTAATGTAAAAGCATTTGTTGTTTACAGTGTATAGTAATTACATGTTGTTTATATATATATATATATATATATATATATATATATATATATATATAACTCTGTAATTTAATGTATATTCACACTGTAACAAAATAAGTGCAACCAAAAATCTTTTTAAATAGGTTTCATTTCCTGTGCACAAAGTTTCATTTATTTTCTTTTGGAGTGAAATATGACCTATTTCTTGGCAGTTTTGTGAGATTCCAACATTAAGGGGGACCCAGTATAATACAGCAGCGAAAATAAAATAAATGAGGGCAAATAAAGAACAAGAGGAAGAGAGACAGCATCATTTGCATATATGATAATCTTCCTGTTGAGTGTTTTGGTTGTCTGCGTGTCTGCAAGCTCAAGAGTGCTGTTAAATATTTCTGACTTAATGAAATGGTCTGAGCTTTCATCACTCGTTTAAAAAAAAAAAAAACAGGCCACAGCCACACTCAATCTTTGTTTCTGTATCTCCCTCCTATCTTACAGTATATACCAAAAGCTTTTAGGTCTTTATTTGCAGGTTTGTGAATTATTGCTCCTGTGCGGCTCTCGGTACCACAGGAATGAAACGGATGATTCCGGAGGTCTCGTGGGAGAAATAGGGGGCAATGAGCGCTCATTCCGGAGGAAACTTGTCTTTAATCATTTCCTATTCGCTGTCTCTCTTTCTCGCCCTCTTTGACCTGATCGAGCCATTTCTCTTTTAGATGGGTGAAAGTAGCCTTGGTTAAACCCTTAGCTCAGTTGTGTCCATATGCTGCATTAGCCAAGACCTGCAGGTCTGTGATTTTGTAAGCAAGTAAAATGAAGGGATTCGCTGACATGCCATGAGGATTACAGTGATTTTAACATGTTGTTATTTAATGTGGATGCTGATTGGCTTATTATTTTATGTACACCAAGGGTCACCTCATGGAGAAAAGGCACAGAAACAATAACACGAAAGCAAGTGAATGATAAAAAAGTTCACCTTTTGGTTGAACTTTGTCTTTAATACAAAAACCGAGTGATGTGCGGTCACAGGTGTGCTTTACATCAACTTGAGCATGTTTTATGCTTTTTATCTTTTCACTTCCAACATCTCTCTCTCTTTCTCTCTCTCCCTGTTTCTCCACCGGACCCATCAGTCAGTATAAATTACTTTGACTCTAGGTCTGTAGGGCATAAAAAGAGAGAGAGAGGGACACATAGGGCTTATTAAAATTATAAAAAAAAACCTGTAGTAAGGCTACTGTGGTACTTTGTACATTTGTATCTCCTACACATTCTTATTTTCTACAGTAGTATTAAATGAGAAATACAAAATACCAGCTAATAAATGTTGTCTTAATTTGGGTGGTCAGATTGCATTTGAAATTCAAACTGAATTTAATTTAGCTAAACAAAGTAAATTTGCTCGAATTAAAGTCATTTTAGGATGCCAAAGTCAAGTTTAATCATAAAAATTTATTTTACCAGCAACAAACTTTTGGGCAGTGAAAATGATGAGTGGCTAGTAACTTTGGAAAACAACTAGCCACTTTGGCTGGTGAGCAAAAAAGTTAATGTCAAGCCCTGACTGTAACCCTAAATGAAGCTATAGTAAGACTATGGGCCCCATTTTAACGATCGGAAACGCAAGTGCGAAGCGCAAAGCGCAAGTGACTTTGTGGGCGGATCTTGGGCGCTGTTGCTATTTTCCCGGCGGGAGAAAAAACTCTTGCACCAGGTGCAAATCAATAAGGGGTTGGTCTGAAGTAGGTTCATTATTCATAGGTGTGGTTTGGGCGTAACCTCAAATAAACCAATCAGAACGCTATCCAACATTCCCTTTAAACGCAAGGGCGCAAGTTCCATGGCGGGTTGCTATTATTATGACAGATTTACCAGGCGCACGCCAGGAGCGGTTCACAGCCGAGGAGACCGACGTTCTTGTAAGAGCAGTCAAAGACAGAAAAGTTGTTTTGTATGGGGATAGGAGAAACCCGCCCAAATCAGCGTCGGTTAAACAGGCGTGAGAGGAAATAGCCACAATGGTCTCATCTGCTGGCATCCCCAGGACGTTGCGCCGCAAGCGCTACAATGATGTAAGGAGACGGGGAATCCCAAGCTTGCCAGCATAAATCGGGCACGCCGTGTAACAGGAGGTGGATCTGCCTCTACACAGGACCTGACGCCAGCAGAGGACATCGCTGCGTCCACCCTCACCGCTGAAAGCCAAGAAATGCAAGCAGTGCAACCCCAAAGTACACTTACAACTCAAGTTCACATACATTTAGGTTTCTTATGAAAACTTTTAATTATTATTTACATAAAATAAAAAATACAGCCACACAACAAACTTATGAAAATATTTTAATCGTTATTTGGATGATAATTTTTTAACGCAGCCACACAATAATTAAAAACTATCACCACAATGCTCACCACAATGATTTCCCTTATCTCATGTGTTAATATTTTTTATTGTAACAATTTATGATTTGCAAAAATAACTGTTGCATCTGTGTAGATTAGATAAGCAAAGTGTTGGCGCGTTGTTCACGCTATACATTATGATCAAGCATGCGCCCTTAAAATAGCATAATGAACAACGCGCAACGCGCCACTGACTTTAGACTATTTTTTTCTGGTCAGTGGCGCAATTGTTTTTTGAAACTGCAAAATAGCATCAGGGATGGTTTGTGCCGGAACACGCCTCCTTTTTTGCACTGAACCGCCCAGGGAGCGCAAGTTCATTGCTTAGTTTGTCGACCTGCGTCTATGGAGGGATAAACCCGCTGTGCGCCGGTGCAAAATACGAATGATACATGCGTCACTGACAAAGTCAATTGCGCTGGGTCCAAGATAGGGCCCTATACACAAATCTTTTTGATCTGTGGCTGATTTAACAAACTTTTAAATAACAGTCATGACATCAAACTCAACAAGTCAATTTATAATGTATGTATAATGTAATTTATAGAGTCATTGACTGGCAATACAGCACAACCTATTGATTTCTTCCACAGGTTCAGATCTCTTGTTACCTTTCCATTTAAGTCTGATAAAGGTGAGCTAGATAAAGTCTATTACTTTATGATGTTTGTGTATACATGAGAAACACAATTTCACAGGAATTCATAACTATTTTGTAAGGCGACTAATTTGTGAAGTTGTATGATTTGCTTTTGCTCCATTGACTTTGGTCTTTGGGGTGGTCTTCATTAATGTTTTGTCAAATAATATTATTTTCTATGATTCACGTTGTACAAATTTATGCAAATGTGTCACCTCATAAAATATAGTTACAAATTCCTGTGCATAATGCTGCCATTACCCATGTGTGTGCAGAGGCAAAATGCTAATGTCTAATTGGGGTAAGCTTGTTTATTTCCCATTGAATGTCTTGTTTTCCTCTGTAATGTGACATTTACTTTTAAAACTTCTTGGCTTGAAAAATTGTTACTCTGTATAAGTGCCCATTCATTTGCGTCATATTCACCTTTCCATTTATTTCTCTCTGCATTTTTTCTGCATTTATTTCTTGTTTTCCTCCATCAGAAAGTCTTCACAGTTTGTTTGTTTATTTTGATTTGTGTGTCTGTGTTTCTATGACACATAATCCCTCTTGTTTGTTTTTTTCCCAAATACATCTGTACAGATCCCCTTGCAGAGAGTGAGTGCATAAGATGGATAGATGGATGAGGAGAGAGAAAGAGAGAGAGAGAGAGAGAATTTGCCTTCACAATCAAACCCCTCCCTCTATTGCTCACCCTCGCCTTCAAACAAGCTCATCTTTCTCTCCTGATCCCTCCATTTCCATCAACTCAAGTCCCCAATCACTTTATACCTCCATTCCTCATCATTCTTTCTGCAGTACTATACCTATTTTTCTCTCTACCTCTCTCTCTCTCTATTTCGCCTGAAGAGAGCACAGAGGATACTAAGAGCTCTCTTTGATCAGTCCAATAATTTATTAAGACCATTAAAATATTTATCTACAGACTAAGTCATTACCATACTAGTAAATTTGGCTTTTTTTAAGAAATGAGGCATCAAGCTGTGGGAAAACTTCTTCAATTAGACTCCTTTTTTTTAGTATTTATGTTTTAATTGGTGTTTAATTGGTTAATGCAGCTCTTGGAACTATTGTGTTTCTGGTTAAAACAAAGAGTATCTGTGACATTTACATTTATGCATTTGTCAGATGCTTTTATTCAAAGTGCATTGCAAGGTGTACATTTCTTAATCAGCATGTGTGTTCCCATGACCTTTTGTGCTTCTAATGCAATGCTTTACCACATGAGCAAGATTCATGTCTGTCACCCTGCAGGCATCCCATTCTAGAATGTTAAAAATTCAAAAACGTATTTGTCATTTGGTTTAGTAGTTTTACAACTTTTGTTTCACATAAAGAAAAGATAGCAAAAGCATTTTTTGTACTTTTTTGCACTCACATTACACATATAGTGGTAAATATTCCAAACATTCTCCGCCAGCTTTTTTTTTCTAAGAATTTTCTAAAAATATATAAACAAATATGTCCAATGAAAGAACAGACCCTCTGCTTTCAAACAAACAAAACAGGAAAAACCCGTTTCATCCTATCCATATGTTTTACTCTGGTTTTTAAACGATTAGTCCATTTTCTTTAAAATCCAGATAATTTACTCACCACCATGTCATCCAAAATGTTGATGTCTTTTTTCTGTTCAGTCGAGAAGAAATTATGTTTTTTGAGGAAAATATTCCAGGATTTTTCTCATTTTAATGGACTTTAATGGACCCCAACACTTAACAGTTTAATACAGTTTCAAATTGCAGTTTCAAAGGACTCTAAACGATCCATAAGGGTCTTATCTGGTTTATCGATTGTCATTTTTGGCAAGAAAAATAAAAAATATAAATTTTAAACCACAACTTCTAGTCTTCCTCCGCTCCTGTGACACGCCAGCGCGACCTCACGTAATTGCGTAATGGTCACATGTTACATATATGAAACGCACATTTGCGGACCATTTAAAACAGTAAACTGACACAAAGACATTAACTAGTATCATTCCACATACAACAACATTGGAATGGACCTCTTTTTCCACACTTGTAAATATTGGGGCGTAGTTTTGCATATGTCATCCGTGACCTCTTGATGTTAATCGTTTTGCGAGATAAGACCCTTATGCCTCGTTTGGGATCGTTTAGAGTCCTTTGAAACTACAATTTTAAACTGAGAAAATTCCTGTAATGTTTTCCTCAAAAAACATAATTTCTTCTCGCCGGAACACAACATTTTGGATAACATGGTGGTTAGAAAAATATCTGGATTTTTTTAAAGAAAATGGACTAATCCTTTAAATATGGGTATTTTTCTAATAATTAAAAAAATAATTTAAGAAAAAAGCTGAAATAATTGCATTTTTGTCAAGTAATTTTTTTAGAGATCAGATTCAGAACGATTATCAAAATATATACAGTGTTTAAAAACAGTAAAAAAAAATTATACATTGGGTAAGTGCGCCATAATCGCGGTATTACATATTAACAGAACAACTCATCAGGAACACGTTTTTTCATGCAAATGTTTTCTCTTAATTGACAAGATAACTCGTCAATGGTGGGGAAAGAGTTAAATAACTTTGATAGAACAAAACTTTGTTCTTATGCCATTTCTGCATGCGATTAATAACCGAGTGCTGTGTGTTTAGACGTCAACATTGCGGACAGCATTAAATTCTACCTGTCCAATGCCTATTGATGTGTATGGCATTCATTTTTGATGGTTTCCTCCCAAAACACATTTATTTGAAGAAAGAATAATATCGGAAATGTCACGGTTGTGTTTAAGGCATTTTACTCCTGAATGCTTCCAAAATTTTAGGCAATGTGAAATGGGGTTCGCTGGAAAATTGTCTTTAAAATCAACAAACATGAAGTTATAACTGACACTTTCATGTTACAATATAACATGCATAAATTACTGTTTTACACACACGTCTTGAAATAAACAGTAAAACCTGTTTTACTTTTAAGAGTCAAGAGTGAAAAACGCTCATGGTCACATTAAACCTTGACTAACATTACAGGGGGAATGATACAAAAAATAACACAAAGAGAAAGTATCAGAGTTACCTCATTCTAAAAATTCACTCTCACACAGGACTACAATTACACTTTTCAGACAGACATCACAAAGGTAGAGAAAGAGAGATAGACGGCATTTTAGGAAAGAGAGAAAGAGAGGTAAAGAGAGAGGACAGGGAAAGCAAGAAGGTTTAACTCATGGTGAGACAGATTATGTCAGTAGGAAATGTAAAATCCTAAATGATATTCCTGTATCCTTAAAGCTGGAATAGTGACATCCGAAGAGACAGTGACCTAGAAACATGAGGACCAGAAGAGATAACATTCAGTTGCAATATAAGACAATGGTCCTGATATAGATATAGATATAGAGATAGAAAGAGAAAAGAAGATATAGATTCTACAACATTTACATAAAAAACACCAAACATCCCACACAGCACAGTTTTAAAATTAAATGTAAAAAAAATGATTTAAATAGCTGGGTTGTTTTAAACCCATGCTGAGTACATATTGGACAGAACACACAATGCTTGGTTTAAAATCACCCAATGTTGTTGTTGACATAATGATGACAGAATTTTCATTTTTTGGTAACTATCCCTTCAATAATTTTTTACTCGTATACGGTCGGAAGATGTGAAATAATACATATTTATCCTTGGGAATGAACGTATTAAATGTTGTATAATGCTTTAGCATGGATAACTGTCATGCTGTCTGTCTGTCGAGCTCGGTAAGGGACCAATACCCCGTCAGTGGTTGCCAAAACAAGGTTTGCATCTTGCCGTGGCTGTCACTGGTTCACAGAGCGAGATACTCATTCCCATTTTATACAGCAGAGTAAATGGCAGTAAATGTCAGATTCAGCCCATTTAGTTGTGAAGCAAAGCATCCTGGGATAGAAGCTGGAAATGGCTGTCAGACGCTGTTTGGGTTCGTCTTATTTTAAAATTATGAGGTCTATTTTAGCGCCTAGATTACCTGGGAGACAGCAGGAGATTGAGACGGAGAGGAAACGTCAGATGTTAGTGTCATTTAGTCATGTTTGCATGCTTAAAAAAATGAATCAATTTGTAGCAGCGTCTTTTCCGCCGTAATTTACGTCTGAGCAGCTGGCGCTCGTATAATGATAAACAGCTGTACAGAAGTGAATCCTTATGGAAATGAATGTAATATAAACAAATAAAATACTTGTTACTTTAAATGCTTGGAAAGCTAAATCATGCCTATTATTTGCCAGGAATATTTCAAGCGATAGACCATCTGCATAACTTCTCTCAGTCTTGATTCTATTAAGGTTATACAAAAAATTTTACCTTAATGAAGATACAAATATTAGAAAACACTGAAAATATTTATATTCTCATAACTTTTTTTGGTCTTGTTTTCCAGTATAAATACCAGCCTGATCTCACGACATTTCGTACATATCTTACGAGTTGGCTATTCGAATTAACCCCGCACGCACCTAACTCCAACGTCACAGGGGTCAAAGCAAATCGTACAAAAACTTACGAATGTGGTCGTATGAATTAATACGAATTAGCCAACTCATAAAATATGTACGAATTCTCGTGAGATAGTACAGAAACATTTTTCAAACAAGATAGATTTGGCTATCGGCTAATGCTGCATATACACCAAACACGAAGCATCGCATTCCTCTATCTAGATTAATCGTGAATTTTAACTTTGTGTCAAGCTAATTTTTAATTTGAGTTGAATATTTTTAACCTCCGCCAAGACGCATGTGAGGGAAAAGTGCGTGTTTTCGAGCCACCCAATTCACGTCATTTGCGTCGTCCTGCGTGAGTGCGTCTATTCCTGTGTTTACATTTACTTTGTATGTAGTCTACTTGCGCAAAACGTTGAATTCGCGTTTGGTGTGTACGGCCCATAAAGCAGGGATTCCCAAACTGGGGTTCGTAATTTGTAAGTTGATTAAAAATATTTAATTAATTACTTACAATTAAATCATAAAATGCTAATAAATGCTTTTAAAATAAAAAAATCTAAATTAAACACTTACTAACAAAAATATTTATACTAACAAAAGATATATTTTATTTGTTTAATCTGATGTGACTATTACACAACAATAGAAAATACCAGATGAACGTAATAACAACAATAAATTAGAAACATACTCTTGATAAAAAGATTAAATAGATGAAAATTATGAAAATAAATAAAAGTAAAATATGCAAATGTGCTATTAAATTATTGAAATAATTATTTTAAAATCACTGGGCTAAAGTATTAAAGCTTGCTTCCACTGAAAATATTTAGAATATTAACACATTTATGAGTGATTCTTTTTAAAATCCAATACAACAACAAGCGATTGAGCAGGAAAATCTTGTTTCAAGAATGCATATATATTCATACAGGACAGAGAAACGCATAGAATTTTTTTTTCTAAGCAGCAAGCCGGAAACAAAATACATATCATCAAATCTACTCCCAACGGCTGAATGGTAACAGAAATTGAAAACAGACCCTGAATCGCAATCAGCAATGTGTCTTTAAAATGAATTGGGAGGTTAACACAAGTTGACACGTTGACATAACCGGAGTGCTATATGTGACGGGCCGGCATCACTTTACATTCACAAAGCCATTCAGACCTCGTATATGAACACTGTGTGAGAACTCAACAGCATTGAGCTCCTGTCTTTGCTCCAGTTCCCCATTAATCAAGTCAATCAATTCATCAATTAAGTACATCACCATAGTTACCAGCGGCCCCTGAGGGTCAGTCCAACCTTGTAGGATACCCTGAATGATGGTAACAAAATCTCTATACAAAGTATAGAAATCATTAAACCCACTTTGCGGCTAAATTGATCAGGAGGTCTTAAACATCTGTCACTGTGACAACATCAAGTGACAGATACATTGTCTTACTTTTTAGCATAGCATCTTTCAGTTTTTACTTCATATAACATAAGCATCTGTATTTATTAAACGATCTATTCTGTTTTGATCAGCTGACTGACCTTGCTGCACAGAGGGACCCCCAAATAAAATTCTGTTTAGGGCCCCATAAAAGTTTGGCCCTGAGCTGAGCGTTGGGGAGATAAAATTGTAAATATTATAGATATAGATTATTACTAAACATTTAAAAAGAAAAGATAATTTTATCCTCCTTATCTTGGCATTTTATGCATATGAATAAAAAAAAGATTACAAATATATTTTATATAAAATTATTCTTTTTTACCGCGCACACTAGGGGGCCCCAGGTTGGAAACCACTTTTCTGAAGCATAGTTCAGGGGTCGGTAAGTAAGTTCGGCATCGGTCCAAAAACATTTTTGTCACATAGCAGGCCACAACAGTGTCAAATGAAAATGCAACAAAGTTACAAACCAAAATTAATACCTTAAAAATTGTCTTTACTGTTTGGTTTGCAGCTTATTTCATTTATCAAACAAGACTATTGTTTAAACATAAATTATCTAATTATCTAAATTACATAATGGTCATATCAAAACGTGTCTTCTCTACCTAGTTTGACTGGACATGGATTGTGGAACAAAAGATTATGCGTTTCATTAATTAAATCAAACAACCAATCAGAGGTGCGCAGACACCGGTCATTGTCCCGCCCCAAAGCCTAAAAAGTCATCTTGTGCCCTATCCCAAATAGCACCCTCTGGACTTGTGGACCTCCTCAGACTCCACACTTTGATGACATCATGTAGTGAAGCCTTTAGAGACCCTTGACGCGAGTCCACATGGGCGCACCGGAGTCGACAGAGGCTCTGTCCCAAATGGCGCACTTTAAAGGTGACATAGAATGATTGAACGGGGTATTTATCCTTGTTCTGTGATGTAACATGTAGACAAAATTTTTTTTGTTTGGGTCTGTAATGCCTTAGAAGCTTCCTAAAAACCTCTCTCAGATAGCTCTATTAGGGTGTGGGAGGTGGTTTTGCACCTCTTTGGCTCCCCCTACTGGCTTAACTTGCAATCTCATTACTGATTGGCTGACTTTGCTGCCACTCAAAAAATGTAGCCAATTATTTTAAAGTGAAGGGGCAGTGAGATGCCTGTGATGTCATAAGCATCAGTTTTGGGCCATTTTCTGGCTGACATTTCTAAAAGAGGAATTTCTATGAGACTGAGATGTTTGGCATGTTTAGCACTTTTTGTATGTTTGTGAATGCGGGTAGACTACCATTATTCAACAAAGACAAGGTAAAAATGTTTTTTCATTCTCTGTCCCCTTTAAATGGAGTTTTGGTCTCGTGGCCTTGAATTGCACGTGCTCGCTTAGTCTACGAGTCCGTAGGGTGTCCCATCTGTAATTTTTACGCTCCGAAGTGTGCTCATCAGCGCCCCCTTTGCACCCTTGAACATTGAAGTGCGCCATTTGGGACAGGGCCTTGATCGAGTGAATGTGTGTTGTGCAGCTGCGAGAGCATAGAAAGAGTCAAGCGAGCGCTTATCCCAGCCCTTGCTCATGTAACTGCATTTGTTGCGCGCTGAGGTGCGATCTCACGATAGTGTTCTGTGCACACGCAAGGACACTTTTCCAAAGAACCAGTGACTTTATAAATAATCTGCCTGCGGGCTGGTATTATTGCTGGCGGGTCAGTTTTGCCCCGCGGGCCGCCTGTTGAGGACCACCGGCACAGTTCTTACTGCTGTGTTATTGACATTGAGAAACAGAAATTCTGGTGTCATGAACATGTCATGTACTTCATTCATAACTTGAAATAAATTAATGCTCAGACACGCAGAGGCCTTAGTTAACATGCAAACAGGCATAATACCACCTGAGAGTATTAGTGAGAAAGAGCGAATCTAAAGGCTTTGACGTCTGACCTGCTGACACCAAATCATCCACGAGGAAAGCAGAACGACAGAGACCAGAGGAGAAACGAAATGAGACAAGAGCGACAGAAACCCAAGGTGTCTGTTTTAATTTACTGAGCCAAATGAATTAGTAACCGAAGCTTGAATTAATTATAGTTGAAAAGTGACACTGACGGTCCCTAAAGAGTCACTCTTTCTGCTTTTGTTAATGTGCAATTAAATAGTCTCTCTCTTTCTCTCTCACACTCTCTCATTCATTATATTATAAATAACATTTCTCCCGAAATACAGCTTTATTTCCCGTATAATGCTTGCATCTTGCTGTGTGTATTTTCTCAGAGTCTGTTCCTTGTGTAATTTGCAGCCTTTTATTTGTTTTAGTGTCTGAGTTCTTGCTGTTATTTGTTTTAGTGTCAGTGTATTATTAGACATGTTCAGCTAACTTACTCCACTTTTTATGTGTTTCAAACAAACGCACCCAGCATGCGTCGAAGAAAAACACATTTTTACATGCATTTACATTTGCATTTGGCAGACACTTTTATCCAAAACAACTTGCAACAGTGAGGAAAACAATAAAGCAGAGACAAGAAAATAAGAAGTGCAATACAAAGTAAAAAATGTTCAACAAATCTTCAAGACAATATGCAAGCACATACTAGCAGTATTTTTACAGATGTACTGATCAGAGTGATGCTAATGGTCTAATCAGATTCAATGGATTATGCTAAGCTATGCTAAAAGTGCTAGAATCAGGCCCGGAGATCAGCTGAATGGATTTCAAAACGGCAAGAATCAAATGTTTAAAGCTCCACTGTGTAGGATCTACTCCCATCTAGCGGTGAAAGTCTATATGACAAGCAACTGAATATTACTTTCTAGCCCCCCCCCCCCCCCCATTCGGAACGCGTTTTAACTCGTACGGTGGCCCGGCTGTGTCATGCCAAGGTTAACATGGCTTCCAGTAGCTACAAAGCAAAAGCAATGAGAAAAAAATGAAAGTGAAAAAAAGATAGAAAGTGGAACTTCAGTGTCCCTTGAGCCCCATCTTGGAAAACTAAGTCCAATAGTGACTTTGGTCTTGATGTTTTTCCTGTCACGTTGTCGTTTAAAATCCCCGTTTCGCTTCCTTGGCGATTTGTTTTAATGTCCTTGAGAATATGTCTTCAACAGGCTTTCAAATCAAAGCATTAGATCGCAGGTTCATCACGGTTTGCAGCTGTCGCAGCCGAAGGATTCAGCTACGCAGGTCACAGGCTGGATACGTCATCAAGCCTGGTTTATTTAAATCAACTGAGCATTACATTCGCAAGTCATAAGCATATTACATCAATTTACAATTAACTAAGAATATTTGTCAGCTTTATAATTGTTAATATTCTGAAATAAGACTGTCTTGATGACGTATAGCGCCTACACATGCAACCTCCGAAGGCTTCAGCCAGCAGCCAGCGTGAGTGTAGAGTGAAAGCGCGAAAGGCGGAGCTTGAATTTCAGGAATGTCCCTCGTCGGCGAATGTATTTCAAAGATGGAGGCACAACATGGATTCAGCCAGAGAGCGCTTCGACGGTATGCATTTTAAATAGCAGATTCTACACTTACGAGAATACTTTGATTAGTGGGTGGGAAGTAATTACACATGAATGAGCACATACTTTTGAAAGAAAACATGGGTTTTTGTTAAGAATTAACTCAATAAAGTACACAGTAGAGCTTTAACTCTAGGGGAGCTGGAAAATGAGAATATTTTCAAAAAAGTGTAGTGTCCCTTTAACTTAATTTTTTTAAAGTTATGTCAACTTATCACATTGCAAAACTGAAAATAGTAGGTTGAATTGACCAAATTGTTGCATAACCAAATTATTTAAAAAAAAAAATTCAGTGCATCATTGGGTTAAATTAAAAACAACCCAACAGAGTTTAAACTATAACCCTGTGGGTTGGGTTCATCCATTTTTGACCCAACGCTGGGTTAAAAATAACCCAGCATTTTACTCTACACCTAAATTCTGCATCCCAAATGGTGCACTTCATGTGGCTTGTGGTCTTGTGGACTCAACATCGTATGGTGTCCCATTTTGTCATTTTAGGTTTGATAAGGACTTGTAGGAAGACTGGAGTCTAAAGGGTGCCATTTGGGAAAGGGCCATACTTTCCTATCACTAGCAAAGTACATAGTGTAGTATAGTACAAGTATGCAAACTGGAACAGAGATATGTTTTTCCGCAGCCAACTGTCGTGTATCACAATACAATAAATACACAAAGAATGGGCTCTGTGCATTACATAAATAAGGAGAACTGACAAATGAGATACAGAGGAACTAATGTGACAAAGTCTGTGAAAACCCAACTAAAATCATTTTTTGTGATTTGCTGTTTTCTACATAAAATCATATTACATGGCAAAGATTAATCGCATACAAAATAAAAGTGATTTTTGGCCTAATATATGAGTGTGTACTGTGTGGAATTGTATATATAAATACACAAACATTCATGTATGTATTTAAGAAACATTACACAGTACACACACACATTACACAAAAAAACACTTTTATTTTGTATGCGATTAATTGCGATTAATCTTTGCCTAGCACTACTGAAAATATAAACTTTAATATAATCTTTCAAATATTAAAAGCAATGATTGAAATTAAACTTGATGCTCATAATCTCATTATTTTTGTAAAAAAAAATTGTAAAAAAAAAAGATGATGAGACTTTAGCCTGGAATTCACAGGGTCACAATTTGTATCTGGTCAATGAAAGTAGATAGGTGAAAACTATGACAATAAATCTGGGCTACTCTGGGTCATAGTCCTGATTTGTTGGCTGGGGGGAAGGTGTTATCTAGTAAAACACTATACGCTACTGTGCATGATGTGTATGTGAAGTACTGAAGGGACAGTTGAGCCAGCATTCGTAGAGATGCTCAGGGCCGGCCCTGGGCATAGGCGGAATAGGCAAATGCTAAGGGCGCCGCCGACCCCTTGGGGCGTCCGTGCGCCCAAATTATTATTATTTTTAATATATGTATATAAACATTTAACTATAAATATTTATATATTTTATTATATAAATATTTTGCACAAGAAAACAGCAGTTATTAATTAATTATTAGTAGCATAGTATCTCGGAAGATCGTGCTTGTTAAATAGCTCTGTGGCTATACTGCACTGAAGCGGCAGTTTAAAATATAAACCCAGAATTCAGCCGAACGTCAAGAACAAGAAAACGGAAACAACAATCAGACAGAGACGCGGAATTTACATAATGTTACACAGACCATGTTTAAATTTCAATGTTTCTGCACAGAAATACCAACTTGTTCACTTTGTTTGGTATTAATAAGCTGCGCATTGGAGTGCTGGCCGCGGTGCTGAAGACGCGCTCGGACGGAGTACTGGTGGCAGCACAGATATTTACGTGCAACCTATTGGAAACTATTATTCGTTATTATATAATTAATATTCGTTATTTTACTTTATTACTTCCTCTTAAGAAGAGTTCTGCAATTTTATTTCAATATTTCTCTTTATATAAATACTATTTTGTACTTAAATCTATAATTTCATTATTTTACTAACCCAACTAACTCATCTGGGCTTTCCGATAGGTTGCACGTAAGGAGAAAAGTATAGCTTTCTTCCCCTTGAGAAGAGTTCTGCACTTTTAAACTTAAAAAAATATATCTCCTTACAAAAAAAAACGTTTTTTCTTCTATTTAAAAGCTGTAATTTCGTTATTTTACTAACCCAACTAATGACTCCTCCACTTTCCAATAGATTGCACGTAGATATCTGTGTATATGTGCCATCACGCGTCTTCAGCACCGCGGGGAGCAGCCAGCACTCCAATGTGCAGCTTATTAATACCAGACAAAGTTGGTATTTCTGTCCAGAAACATTGAAATTTATACATGGTCCGTGTAACGTACAAATCCCGCGTCTTGGCCTTATTGTTTTTTTCTTGTTCTTGACGTTCGCTGAATTCTGGGTTTATATTTTAAACTGCCGCTCTAGTGCAGTATAGTCACAAAGCTATTTAACAATGAGCACAATCTCCCGAGACACTACAACATGCTACTAATAATTCATTAATAAGAGCTGTTTTCTTGTACACAATTAAATATTTTAAGTTAAATGTACAGTGTTAAAACATGTAAAAAAGACAAGATTTTAACAATGTCAAGATCAAATGCCTGAGTAACAGGGTATTGTGTGTATGTGTTCGTGTGTTTGTGTGTGTTTCCAAAATATTTTCAAAATAAAGAAAAACAAGACAAAGCTGTGCAGTTTGTTTCTGTGTAAGTTATGAACAAAATGATTGGAACACAATTGTGATTCTGTGATTCTAAAGGGCACCAGGTGAAATCTTGCCTAGGGCAGCAAATTGGCCAGGGCCGGCCCTGGGGATGCTGTCCGGGTTGTGGCATAGGACACGCGTCAGTGTTGTCAAGCTCAAACCCTTGATGTTTGTAAATATGCTAATGCCTGCCAAAAGATTTTGGATGTGTTTCAAATGTACACTGTGCACTGCCACAATTTGTGTGAAATAGCTGTCTGGGTGCGAGGAGCCTGTGTCCTGCACAACAGTCACGCAAAAGATCTGTTATAAGATATTCAATTTAGCTGGGTTGAAAAGTGGCCTTGGTGCCATAAATATTTATCACAGCTTGTGATAAATTGTCTACTGATGTAAAAGTTGCTAGCTGATGCAAAAGTTTGATTTATGTAAATAGTTCACGTCACTTACATATGAAGGTCAGATTATCTTTTTTACAATTTTGCATAAACCATTTATCATTTTGCTGTTCCTAATAGCGTTACTGTCCACTCAGTTTTATTTACTCAGCAATTTACTCACAGTTTTTATTTGTATTGATTTCAACGTTTTACGAATGCTCATTCTGAACCCTGCACTCGTCAGGATCCTCTCAGCAAAACAACAGAGCCTGAAAAATGAATACATTATGCTAATGAAAACATTTTATTGTTGCAATGAGATGTTACAGTTTTATCTCACAATGAGGATTTGCATTTTTTTATATTGCAGCGATAAAATTAAGAAATTCAAACCCTAAACACCTAAACGTAGTTTTTACTTATTTATTTAACATCAAAAACAATTCCCTACACCTGTGGCTAACTGCATTCCCAAAGCAGTCCTTTGCAGCAATTTTACGGCCAAATAATTTCTATTACACAGCATATCAAAAGCAATACACAGTCGGGTTTTTTTCTCCGCAGGCTCATATTGAGTTAACCAGTGTTAATATGCTCAGCGCTCACTGTCCTTAAAGCACAATTTTATGCAGATGCTTTCGGAAATACGTATGGTTGAACCTTAACATAGGTCATGCTCATTTTAAAAACCCACGGCACAAATGTAAATAAAACATAAAATATACTATGAAGTAAGAAATGTTTGATTTTCCACTTTGAGTCTATCCAAGTCTGGATCTGTCTGCAGAAGACACGCCAACAGCAAGCAAAGGAACCAACACATTACTTATAAGATTCGGTTTCCTCTTTATCTCTTTAGCGTCCAATCAGAGCCTGTTATTTTCTTTTTTTAGCTTCCTGTATTCTGCCTACATAGACACAAATGCACACTTTGCTCTCTTTTTCACACACACACTCTCCTTTGGGCCTGCCAAATGTGGGCTTGAGATTAAATTTGACATTTGGAGACAGAAGCCGATGACATCATTTGTCAGAGTCTGCCCAGTAGTGATCTTAAGGTGAGGCAGCGGTGTCAAGGTACCGCCTATATTCTTGTTTGAACCAATCACAGTCACACAAATCATGTCGTCACACGAATCCACTTTTGCTAATTTCACAACGGGAAAAAATGGTTTGTGCGCCGAGCGCATGGTCGAAAAGGGTTGGTCCTATTTTTTAATGAGTAATGGGCCATTACTCATTAATGGGAGTATTTTGGGCGTAACGAGTGAGAGTCTCAGCTCTCATCCCCTTTAAAAGCCAGTTTAATGTTTAATCTCTATTTAGATGACAGACTTTGTAGACTGAAAAACTAAGCGGAGGAAGAAGATCCCCAGTTTAAGATTAATGTTAAATAATTGTGTTGTTTTTCACTTGTATTGAAATTATGTTTTTATTAAAACCTTTAAAACCCGTTTTCTTTTAGTCATGGAAGTAAAAATAGCAGGCTTTTAATTGCTGTAAATGTATGGCTATCCAATCATCAAAAATTAATTTACAAGTATGTTAAGAAAAGGATTGTACTCTAAAAATACTTTATTTGTAACAAACAGGAGATAAAGAATTTACAAACGGCTCTCCGCACGTTTCAGAACTTGGACAGCTTCATGATTTTTTTTTTTAAGCATTAATTAAAAATGTTTCTCATCTCACCATATCCACAGGTACAGAGTCATCATATACAATAAATCCGTGAGGTAGCATTTAAAAAAAAAACATTTAAAAACAGATGCATTTGTTTAAAGCAAAGCATTTATTTACTTACCAGGCTACAGGTGAAGCAGCTCTTTTTGTCTTCTAACGTCTCATCATTAGTCCTCATTTATGTCCAAAAGACTCAATAATAATCTTTTACATTTCAATCCTTTAATCTTTCATATTTAAAAGCGTTTTTGTGCTGCTGCGCATTCATGTATGTGATAAGCAAACCCGCGTTGTCGTCCCGTTTATAGGCGCATATTACTAATGCGCTCTTTAAATAACAAAAAACATATTGCGCCATTGACTTAAGGCTTTAGAGCAGGTTTTTGTTGGTCAATGGCGTAGTCTATTTTAGTTGCCTCAAAATAGCAACGCGCCAACAATGCGCCTGAACCCACCTCGTTTTCAGACCAGAACGCCCATGGGCACAAAAGGGGGCGCAAATGCATTTGCTATTTAAACAACGTGGCGCTAAACGTGAAAATGATAATTGCGCAGGTTTGAAACTAGCAAAAGACACTTGCGTTGCGCATTGTGCTGCATTGTGCCGGGTGTAAGATAGAGCCCTATATATTTTAGAAATATTTACATGTGTATATACATTTTTATATTTATATATGAAGAGTTTGGTTCCAAAACGCAATAAATCCATTTTGACAAATTTTGGTAAAAACGTGTTTTCTATACCAAGAAAGTGACAAGATGAAAACCACTATTTTCTGTTACAAACTTTCACATAGCATCTTTAGGTTATAAAAACATAAAAAATTCAAATCCATAACTTGATTTTCAAAGATTTATTATAAAAACTGATAATTTTTTCCACAAAATGCAATAAATCCATAACAAGTTTTTATTCAAAATGCTATGAATCTATTGAATCAATAGCCTATATAAATGTGCATTCATCTTTGCCATGTTATATTCATTTAGTTGACTAGTTGTACACACTAATTAAAAATATAAACATTAATGTCATTAATCAAAACACTTACTTTGTCATATTAAGAACACTGTCATTGCTGCGGTTATACTTGACGTCGTGGCTTAACGTTTTTCACAGCGATCAGCTGTAAAATGTTTTGGTCCTGCTCGATTTTCATTGACTTTGAGTAAAATTATGGAAAGTTTTTCATAAGATCCCCTGGGGTCAATGTGTTATCATGACAGAAACTTGATGCTGTCGGCCCGGACAAACAAGCACCCGTCTCTTGCGAAAATGATTAGATGTTGATGGCTTACGTTTCTTTCCCGTCACATAAACCACCACAGGTTTATCAATGCCATTAAAGTATTATTTTGTTTTTGTTTGTTTGCTGATCAGGAAGTACACAGTAGATGAGGAAAACTAGGATTCCGTGTACTCAGCGCGCCGCCATTGTTTGTTTACATTGCGTGAATGGTGCGCTGCAATCTGTGGAGTGGATTTATGGCATTCTGTAGAAAAGGGGGAGTGGCGTTTATTGCATTTTGGAAAAAAAGGGAGAAAAGATGACAGAATAACATGGCGGATAATGGATTTTGCGTCAAATTAAGAATTTACTTTTTAATACTGACCTGATATAATACTGATTCTGGCAGTAACTCATTTTTTTCCAAAATGGCATTTATTGCGTTTTGGAACCAAACTCTTCATATAATTTATCAATGAAAAAATATGAATATTCACATAATTTATTTTCTTAAAATCATACATGTGTGTGTATTTATATATACACATTATTATTGTACATACACACATATATGATGTAAACAAAAACTTTTATTCTGCAAACGATTAGTATTAGACAAAAATATTGATTTAGAGAAACAACCAATTAGTTAATTTTTTCAGTATGGTCCTGCAAAACGTAACTGTAACGTCAATAGTAGGACTCAGCCTAAATGCTAGCATAACTAGCATGTAGCGCAGTCAAAACTTTGTTTTAAGCATTGTAACAACATTGTAATTAATTTAATGTGTAATTTGATGTTTGGGGCATACATCACGACTGTAACGTCGGTGTTATGTTGAGATTGGCTTGTTTTCCAGCAGTCTTTTGCATGCACAAGGTTTACATAACAAGGAGGAAGGAGGGAGTGTTTACGGCTCACCATGTGTCATTACCACGTACAGAAATCGTATTATTCATCTATCCCCGGGTAAATAAAGTTTTACATTCTATGGCACCTTTAAACATACATGAGTGTAATAAGAAATCGCTAAATAACAGAAACCATCTTTGTGAAAAATGTATGTGTATGTGTTTTGAATATGTCGTGTGCAAACGTCATTACAAAAATGAACAGAATGTTTGGGCATTTTTTCAGGACACATGTGCCATGACTGAGTAAAACAATGATTAACTTCTATAATGACCCCTAAGCCAATTCTGTGTCTACCCCACATCAGCACTAAACCCTAAAATCTGATTGGCTGTGAAAAATGTTGCTCCAAGACCAAGAAGAATGTTGACCTAGGAGCAAAAAGAAAAGATCAAAATCACGTTCAACAACAGTCATCCACAATGCCCTACAATCTTGGTGAGAAGTTTGGCACACTTAAGTTTTCTTCATTTTTCTTCGCATCTGTGTTTTTCAATGCTTCTTTTAGTCATTAGCAGAAGTTGACAGATAAAACCCAGTTCCTCAGTTTCTACCCAACACAAACACACACACAGACTGAACTAAACAGCAGTCAAACTCATTTTGTTTCTTTGTCTAAGGGTCAGTGTTTCCACCACCGGGCTGACCCAGATAAATTTAGGCGAGCGTATTAGCCATTATTCGCCTCTCAGGGAGTTGTCACAAAAGAGCCCGTTTCCAAAACTACTGACCCATATTACTCTACACTATGACTGCTTACAGCACACTGGATTATAAAGAAAGTTTGACTGCAGAGTTTTCCAATAATTCTCAGACTCCAAAGAGACCTGCTCTGTCTCACTCCCAGACTGCGGCCTATTGTTTCCACACAATCTCATTTACATCATTTTCTATATACAGTATGCCACACAAGTCAACATTGTTAGTTAATTTTAGAGCGCTTGTAAATAGCGAGCAGTGATTTTTCACCTTTTATACAAACTCGCACACTCTTAGGCGAGACAAGCAGGTTTTCTTAACACTAACAAGTGCAGTTATTTTGAGCTCATTCAGTTCCTGACTGTCTGCTATGATAACACACAGACACAGACACACAGTCGAGTCCTAAATAGACTTTTTTGAGGACAGAAAAACTACTTTGTTGCACTTAAATATTTTAAGTTTAATCAATTTGAAATTCTTGACTAGTGAGGAGTAGCTATAAATGATTATAAAAAGTTGAAATAACTTAAAGGAATAGTCTACTCATTTTCAATATTAAAATATGTTATTACCTTAACTAAGAACTGTTGAATCATCCCTCTGTCATCTGTGTGCGTGCACGTAAGCGCTGGAGCGCGCTGCGACGCTACGATAGCATTTAGCTTAGCCCCATTCATTCAATGGTACCATTTAGAGATAAAGTTAGAAGTGACCAAACACATCAACGTTTTTCCTATTTAAGACGAGTAGTTATACGAGCAAGTTTGGTGGTACAAAATAAAACGTAGCGCTTTTCTAAGTGGATTTAAAAGAGGAACTATATTTTATGGCGTAATAGCACTTTTGGGAGTACTTCGACTCGCCTGAAAAGTCCGCTCCCCTTCTCACTCTCATAATGGGAGAGGGAGGGTGTTACTGCGCCAAGTCGAAGTACTCCCAAAAGTGCTATTACACCATACAATATAGTTCCTCTTTTAAATCCGCTTAGAAAAGCGCTATGTTTTATTTTGTACCACCAAACTTGCTCGTATAACTACTCGTCTTAAATAGGAAAAACGTTGATGTGTTTGGTCACTTCTAACTTTATCTCTAAATGGTACCATTGAATGAATGGGGCTAAGCTAAATGCTATCGTAGCGTCGCAGCGCGCTCCAGCGCTTACGTGCACACACACAGATGATAGAGGGATGATTCAACAGTTCTTAGTTAAGGTAATAACATATTTTAATATTGAAAATGAGTAGACTATTCCTTTAAGCTAATTTAACTTTTTTTTCAATTTATTGCAACTCCTCACTAGTCAAGAAAGTTCAAATTTATTATAATAATTTATTATTAAAAAAAATTAAAAAAAATTTGTATGTATTTTACGAGGTTGCTAATTCGTATTCATTTGTATGTTTTTGTACGATTTGCTTTCGTTCCTGTGACGCTGGGGTTAAGAAAGGGTTTTAAGATTACAATTCCCTTCATACAAATCCATACAAATTAGCCACCTCTGTAACTTTGTAAGAAATAAAGTATTGAGAAAATAAATTAAACTTTGAGATCTTTGGTTACACTGAAAAAATAAAGGATGGATTTACTTAAAAAATGGATGCAAAACTGATGCACTATATTTTTAAGTATTAAGGTACATTCACATTATAAGCGACTTTGTCGCTGTGTCTCGCTTGTCTCTTTCAAAAGAGGCATTTCTATATCTAGTTGTCATAAACAAATGAGTAGCGTACACTCCAGTAACTGACGAGATACCATAGACTGTAAAAAAAAGATGGACGACGCGGCATCGCCTCCTCCATTGTAATGAATTGAAGCCAAAAATGTCCGACCATGGTTGCCGCCATGTTACGTAAAAACATCAGTTTGGAGCCAAGGCATGCGCAGAAGGAATCGTCCGTGCAGCCAGAGGTGGAGCCGTGGTATCAAACTCCCACCCAAACGCTCGCGCATCCAATTCAACCACGCCAATCTTAACGACACGCCCCTTTTCAATAGCATCAAATTGCTAAAATGAAACTTATCACAAAAATGAACACTTGAACATATATCAGCGTGATAACAACTACTTGATAGGACCAAAACCATCTTTCGGAAACTTTTATTGGAAGTATAAATACTTTTTTTATTTAGAGCCGAGTCCCATTTGTTTGAATGGAGAGGGCGGGGTTATGACTTGTACTGCAGCCACCCACTAGGGGGCGATCAAAGAGCCAGAGGCTTTACTTTTCAAGACTTATGAGGGACACCCTCGAGAGACGGATGACGTGAACTCCCCTGCTTCTTTCTCATTGGTAGTCGCTCTCGAATGTCGCTCATAATTTGCATAACGTTAAACATTTCTCAACTTTGTTGCACGAATGGACACGCCCCGGCAACGGTCACTGTCGCCGGATGCCGCCGAGCTTCCATTGAAATCAATGACATTGCGCCGCTCTGCTACTGCTAGTTGCTTATAATATAGTGCATCATTTTTGCAATTTATTCAATTGCTTAACATTTTTAAGTAAATCCAACGTGTTATTTTTACAGTGTACGTCTTGATGGACAAACACGTAGTACCGCCCTAAACTCGCAACACTGTAGTGCATAACCAAAAGTTCATCCACTAAGAAAATTGCTCCCAATGGTAAAGGATTTTCTCTACAGCTGAAATTATATTTTTTTATATAAATAATTCATGTGAGTGCTTTAACACAAAAACATTTCTGCTTTTAAACTCTCCAGAACGTCTTATCCAATCGACTCACTGTAAGTGCATTACAGTACACATGTTTATCCCCTGTTTTCACAAAACTCAGGGCTGAGTCGAGATTTTTTTGTGCAAATTAACTGTGATAAAGCTCAACTCAAATTCAACCCAGTACATTATTTTAATTTAGCTTCTTATCCAGAACTAGAGTGAAATAATCTGAGCCCTACTCATGTTTGAGTTTACACGCTGTGACGTCACCACCGCATCTCACAAAGACTGAGCCGATAGCCGTCATGACAGACTGGAACATCAAAGAAATCACTGAAGCAATGAGGCAAGAGAAGCTTCTGCTGGATAAAGATACAGATGTATCAGGCGTACAGACATTGAATGTGCGTATCAGCAAATAGGTGCCACAGTTTATCATGGATCCACAAGAGGAAAACAGCCAGGGAGAAAATGAGGTTGAGTAGGATATAAAGATCATATTATTCAATGTATGCAAATGTAAATGAATTAATGTGGTTGCTAAATTCTTTCAGTTGTGAATTCACTTAATAGCGTAAGTCTTCAACAGGTGTCTGGGCCCCCCTGGGGGTCCGTGGTGGTATTACAGGGGGTCCTCCAAATATTGGTTTAATTCAAAATAACTTTTTGGGAAAATTAGATTAGGCATAAGATAATAATGAAAATTACAACTTGATTAAAATAAGTACAATTTAAATGTTATGCAATATGTTAAAGGAAAACACCACAGTTTTTTCAGTATTTTACGATGTTCTTACCTCAACTTAGACAACTTAATACATACCTATCTTATTCATTGTGTGCACTTCATATTTGTGCGCGTCATGAATGTGTTAGCATTTAGCCTAGCCCCATTCATTCCTTAGGATCCAAACAGGGATTCAATTTAGAAGATCCTAAGGAATGAATCAGGCTAGGCTAAATGCTAACACATTCATGACGCGCTGTACAAAGATTAAGTGCACACAATGAAAAAAGATAGGGATGTATAAATAAAATTAAGTTAAGAACATAGTAAAATATTGAAAAACGGTGGTGTTTTCCTTTAACCTGTAAAAATGATTATGTAACGTAATTATCATAAAAAAGTGTGCAAATCCAGTTTTAATTTGATACATGTACTGGGCGTGTCCCTGCTTCTGCTCTCTAATTATTAAGGGGTCTTATTCCTTAAAAAGGTTAAAGACCTTTGAACTACAGGATTTTCGGCGACCCTGATTTTACACTCCTGAGAGAATCCAGGTCCAGGACCCTAAGCTGCTAGCAAACTAACTAGCAAATTAAATATTAAAAGTAATAATAAATTTGTCACAATCTCCGTTCGTTTACATCCACTACTCCATGAGATATGACGCACTCCCTCTGGAGCGATAATTTTAATATCTTGTAGTTGCAACCAGGTGACTTCCATGTAAGGAGACCCGCAGTGTATGTAGATAAAACAGCTCAATTTAAGGTAATAAAAACAATACAGTTCATTATGTGAGATCTTTATACACCACTGATAATATAGTTATGTATATTATATTGCATTTCTGTCAAGAAAATCCTTCTTTAAGTTACACACTGCACCTTTAATAGAAGCCAGTTAATCAAAGTCAAAGACTTACAGGCAAACGTGGTGTTAATGGTTTATAGAGAAATGTTAATTAACTTTGAAATATGAATAGCTATTAATCATTCATTCTTTTTTAGATATGACACTAAGGCTTTACGCCCTTTTCATTTATAAACACAGTGAGAAGAAAGGAACACAGAAAGGGGAGGAAACTTATTTTTAGAGACAATAAAGCAGTCATTGATTAATGTGAAAGACAAAGTGTACCTGGAGAAAGCTGTATGTTAGATTTTCCTTTCATCTTAAGCCCATTTTGTTCAGGACGGTGTATGGGATCTCAGTTCTAGGTATGGAGGTTTTTGAGCCAATCATCTGAGTCATCTTGTGGCGAATCAATCTGGAGACAGATCATTGAACATTATGACAGATATAAAAAATATGATGTGCATTTTATGTCCCTCCAAAAAACAATATACTCGAATGACAAATTGAAAATAAAAGAAAATTAATGATATAAATAAATGTATTCACTTTTTTAATGCATCAACTATGACATCTACCAACCCAAACTTTAAAGGGATTATAGAATGTAAAGGGATCATAGATAAATAATAAGAGTTTTGTACATGGTAATGAAATATTGTGACTCTCAAACACGATAGTTTCCTCCTTCTTATTAAAACCTTGTGCATGCAAAAGACAGCTGGAAAACAGGCCGATCTCAACATAACACCAACTGTGATGTTACAGTCATGATGTATGCAGCAACATTAAATTAATTACAATGTTGTCTGTAAGGGATATCTATATACACTCACCTAAAGGATTATTAGGAACACCATACTAATACTGTGTTTGACCCCCTTTTGCCTTCAGAACTGCCTTAATTCTATGTGGCATTGATTCAACAAGGTGCTGAAAGCATTCTTTAGAAATGTTGGCCCATATTGATAGGATAGCATCTTGCATTTGATGGAGATTTGTGGGATGCACATCCAGGGCATGACAAAGATGCTCTATTGGGTTGAGATCTGGTGACTGTGGGGGCCATTTTAGTTCAGTGAACTCATTGTCATGTTCAAGAAACCAATTTGAAATGATTCGAGCTTTGTGACATGGTGCATTATCTTGCTAGAAGTAGCCATCAGAGGATGGGTACATGGTGGTCATAGAGGGATGGGCATGGTTAGAAACAATGCTAAGGTAGGCTATGGCATTTAAACGATGCCCAATTGGCACTAAGGGGCCTAAAGTGTGCCAAGAAAACATCCCAACACCATTACACCACCAGCAGCAGCCTGCAGAGTGGTAACAAGGCATGAAGGATCCATGTTCTCATTCTGTTTACACCAAATTCTGACTCTGAATGTCTCAACAGAAATCGAGACTTATCAAACCAGGCAATACTTTTCCAGTCTTCAACTGTAAAATTTTGGTGAGCTCATGCAAATTGTAGCCCCTTTTTCATTTTTGTAGTGGAGATGAGTGGTGGGGTCTTCTGCTGTTGTAGCCCATCCGCCTCAAGGTTGTGCGTGTTGTGGCTTTACAAATGCTTTGCTGCATACCTCGGTTGTAACGAGTGGTTATTTCAGTCAAAGTTGCTCTTCTATCAGCTTGAATCAGTCGGCTCATTCTCCTCTGACCTCTAGCATCAACAAGGCATTCTGGCCAACAGGACTGCCGCATACTGGATGTTTTTCCCTTTTCACACCATTCTTTGTAAACCCTAGAAATGGTTGTGCATAAAAATCCCAGTAACTGGGCAGATTGTGAAATACCAATAACAACCATGTCACACTCAAAATGGCCCATTCTGACATTCAGTTTGGAGTTCAGGAGATTGTCTTGACCAGGACCACACCCCTAAATGCATTGAAGCAACTGCCATGTGATTGGTTTATTAAATAATTGCATTAATGAGAAATTGAACAGGTGTTCCTAATAATCCTTTAGGTATAATTGTCAATATATTTAAATTGGTACAGGTTGGGGGTCTTTGACTGTGGTTTTAATTGGATTGTGTGATTTTAATTACAGTACAGATTTATGTAATGTTTTTTACATGCTGCATTCTTGTGAAATCTACAGCTGTTTCCCTGCATTTCCCAACCCAGTTACATCACAGACATCCATGTGTCGCACTAAGCGGCTGTCTGTCCCGCCCTCAGGCGAAAACTGCTTAAATGAGTCAATATTCACTGTCAATGTATGTCGCTGTGATATCATCCCTGATCTTATTCTAAATCACAGTTTGAAGACAATAAAAATCTCCAGTTAAGTTAAATTATCAAAGCTTTAAAACTGTTGTATCTGAAGAGGTCATTCATTCACTAGAAGAATTAAACCAATCATCATGCCTTTGCCTGATAAACAATAAGAAATTCACACATCTCTCTTTTTTACTCACACATAAGACAGAAAATCTAAATTTAAATGCGTTTGAAAAAACATGTGTTGTGGGTATTTTGATCTCGAACCATTTGAATATAACAGCTTTGTCTGTGTCGAGAAAAACATTTACATTGATCTCTTTTTAGATGTTGAAAAAAAATTGCACAGAATCAAAGCTCATGGTAAGGGCTTGTTTTGTTACATATGTAAGTTTTTATGTCCTATGTCTTCAAAGGTACTACAGATTGTCTGTCTTAAATGGTTGTGTTCTTTTTCTTTCATTGCATCTGTCATTTGTATCTGGAAATTGTTTATTTTTTAATTTTTTAATACCTTTATTTCGAAAGGTTACAAATATCATTTAAGAATTTAAATATTTAATTCACGTTACACTATAGCGCGTGAACAAGTTCAGTATCTTGTAAATATGAGTGTTAAATCACATGAAATAAATTGCACCCTTTTCTACACTCTCAAAAAAGTTATGAACTTTGGCTTTACCCTTCCAAAAACACACTTTTGTACCTTAAGGGTGCATATTAGGACCTCAGGGTATATTGGTCCCACCAGGATATATATCTGTACCTAAATAGTACATTATAGGACCTGTTTAAAGGGTACCCTTTTCTCTTACCGTGTAAAGTTGAGCTCTTGTTTGCATATGAGTGTCCGCACAATGACATTGAGGTAACATTGGTCACATGATTCGGGCTGTTTTCACACATGCATAAGCAAACTCTCGCTCACTGGCCTTGAATAAGGTGAACTCACGCTTATCTCATATAATCCATATGGCTCCAGCCCTGCAGGGGCCGCCCTCAGGTCAATGTCACAAATGTGTGTCCAAAAGACAAAAGAAGGGTAAATAAAAAAACTCAGTTGAGAAAAATAAGGCCCTGTCCCAAAGAGCATGGACTTTCGGTCTCGTGGCCTTAAATTGCGCATGATCGCTTAGTCTACGAGTAAATTTATGGTGCTTTTCCATTCATTGCATAGCTGGTACGACTTCAGCACGATGTGGCTCGGCTCACTTTGCTTTTCCACTGCAGTTTAGTATCGTGCCATTTAAAAAAAAAAACATGTAATAAAAATACACAAGATAAATGGACTTCGGAAGGCCGTGGAGTCCACGTCACATCCAGATTTAAAGGGGTCATATTATGAGATTTTTTAAAGTTGTAAAATAAATATTTGGTGTCCCCAGAGTGCCTATGTGAAATTTTAGCTCAAAATATTTCACAGATAATTTAGTATAGCATGTTAAAATTGCCACTTTGTAGGCCTGAGCAAAAGTGTGTCATTTTTGGGTGTGACATTTAAAATGCAAATGAGCGGATGAAATGCAAACACGGATCGCAATGATGGTGTTTTGTTGTAATTGAAACTCAATTGTGCTGTCAATTTTTTTCTCTCTTTCTCTCTGCACTCTCTGCGCCGTAGTTGGATATTGCAGATTAAGCAGTCGCTCCAGAAAAACACGATTATGCGATCGCATGTTTTAATGCATAATTAGCCAAAGTCCGCATATTTATGCGAGAGCCGAATATTTTCAAATAGGCCACACTTTCGCCGCATAAATTGCAAATTTCCGCGCACAAAATATGCTTGCATGATTTTTTTGAAAAATGTTTACTTCACACAAGCACAGCCATGTCCCTTGTTGCCATGGTAAGATTATGAAGTGACGTAATTACGCAACGTAAACATCATTGAAAAACTGCAGTTTTTGAAAGTTCCCGCCGTTTCATCGCATAAAATTGCATAAATATCCCGCATATTTCATCAAATCTTTTAAGAAAACGTTCCGCAAGATTTTTGCCCACGACAATCACAATAAAAACTATTTTTCTGGAAAGACGGTTTTATTGTAATTGGCCTTGCTACCTACCTCACAAAACAGGCGAAATCTAAACAACCGTATTTTTCACGTGCTTGCCGAAAATGGCTTACCCAAACAAAGTTACTGGGTTGATATTTTTTACGTTTTCCCTATGTTGGTAGAAGCACTGGTGACTAGTGATAGTCGATATATCAGGCCAATATTTGCGAGTTTTATGTGTATCAGCATCGGCCGATACGTGGCTGCCGTGTTCGTCGTTTTTTTCCGGCATTATTTACAGACAGAGTGCTGGAAGCTGCAAGCGATTGAAGGTCATGTGACTAAAACAACCAACTTTCCATGACAACATCGAAAGATGGTTCCATAGCACCCTCACCTGTTTTTACTATTTGTTCAATATCGTTTTTTTTTTTTTTAGTTCAATAAATGTTACTTTGTTAAAATTGAGACTTGTAACATTTGGCATCATTATTGTGTCATTTTTATGATGTAAATTGAGTGAGCAAAAGCAGTATCGCCTCCAAATATCGGCTCAAGAAAATCTGCAGCCTGTATCGGACATCGGCTAAAGCTGATGAAACAAAAATCAGTATCGGCATCGCCACTGAAAAATCCATATCGGTCGATCCCTACTGGTGACCCAATAATAGCAACTAAACAGGGCTCCAGACTAACTTTTTTCACTAGGAGCACAGTGGCCCCCAACTGAAAATTTTAGGGGCGCAACCAGAAAATTTAGGGGCACACACCGTAAATCAACATGCTAACCAAATATTCACATTTCTACTAATTTCCACTGTATTACTAATAAATACTTTAATGATAGATGCAGAAAGTACAATGTGCTGTTTCAAATTCAGTGACACATTTTATTGTGCACTTTTGGAAAAAAGGTCAAATTTACTGGTTGCACATGTGCGACTAGATGTAAAATTCAGTGGCACACTCTCAAATTTTAGGGGCAAAATGCCACCATTTGGGGGCAGTCTGGAGCCCTGCTAAACATGGAAAAAGTCAGATTTTCATGCTATGACCCTTTAAAGATAATGCAAGAAAAAAGGACATAGATAAGGATGAATAGAAAATGCGAAAAAAAAGAAAAAAAAAACAAGAATCTCAAGAATCTGGTATTTTAGCGATGGACAAGAAATGAAAGAGATGGATGAAGAGATACAAGAAGCCAGACTAGAGGAGAAACAAACACATGCACTGAGGCATGAGATTCTGACTCTTCTTGTTTCTCTCATTTCATCTCATTCAATTCATTTATGACAGGAAGGTTCAATGTTCTCACAGATACCGAGTCAGACATTATGACCAAGCTGGCTTTCCAGAAGATCTTCAAGAATACCCTAAGTTAGATCAACGTCTGCCTGCAACCTTTATGGGATCCAATTTGCGCATGTGGATATTCACAACTCACAATTAGCCCACTTTGTACAAACAACACAAGACAGTCAGACTGTGCATGAGACGTCACGTCTGGATGTTATGATCAAATGGCAAATATTACGTTCATGCACATCATATTCATCTCAGATCATTGTTATTCTTAAAAAAAAATCTAATAAATGACCGAGTACAACAAGTCAGACAAAGCACTTCATAGGTCTCTATTTAAGGATTATGTTTGGGTTAAACTATTCTATTTGAATATATTCCCTTAAGACCTTTCTAGGTCATGCAGAAGGGTGCTCCAAGACTTGGAGTTGTCAGTTCGAGGTTTTGTCAGTGTCATTACACACATACACACACATACACACACTCTTTAACTGTAAGTGTGTAAGAGATTCACATTGCCTCCACAGAGGTCACACCTCTCCAGAGTGACAGCATTAGCCAGAGAGAGCCAAATTACAGAATGAATCAGTGCATGAGTGTGTAACACGGTTGACTTTAAAGGGAGACCACAAAACATCCAATTGGAAAATTGAGGTGTGTTGGCAGCAATACAAGACACACATAGTAGATTGGTTTGAACATTATAGACACTACCTGATGAAAAACAATAAATGTTACTGGTTTCCATTTCAAAAATAATGATGAACCATCAACTGCTTACCATTAAAACCATTACAAAGTTCATGCATGTAGTGTATACCTATTTTGGGACTTTTAAGTGTGTTCTAATCTTCTATCCAACATATAAAACACCCAGTGGAGATCCGCAGAGACCACTATAGTTTTTATTAAAACCAGTGTAACCATTAATCCATTAGACGGTCTTTAATTGGTTCTATTGTTTTATTTAGCAGGGTGAAAAGTTTGGTCATAATCTTGGTAGAATCTTCAACAAACAAGCTAGTTTGGATAAATTAAAGCAGGTGAGGCACGTTATTACTTACTGTAGCTGTCACTGCATAGAGTAGTTAGATGTGAAATCGATGTTTCTCGTACATGTGCTGCCACTTTGCGTCGCGTTCCTGTAGGAAGCTAATGGCGTTTGCTGTCTGACTCCGCCATCTTGTGTTTGTATGAGGTAGTACACGTTTGGCATGCTAACTTTGCGCATGCGTGGTAGAGGTGTTCTTCGCGTGAAAGGGGTTATGTATGTCGTAATTCATGTAGTAACCTAACCCTAACCCTGTAACATTTATCCTAGTAAACTGTACTAAAATGCCTGGATACTATAGGCCTAGTGTTTTTAACCTTACCAGAGCAGTACCATTAATAAAAAGCTAAAACGGTATTTATAACAGTTTATCAAATGTGTTTAAAAATGTAAAAATATCATAATATATTGTAATGTACTATAGTAAATACTAAAGCACACTACAGTATTTGTTCCTGTGAGGTTTTATTTGTGTCTGATAAAAACTCATCTCAGAATCAAAAACTAATTACGTAAATATGTCTATATATATATATACACACATACATACATATAGATGTATTACATTTGACTCTTTAACTTTATATTATGTGAGTTTTTGTTTTGCTTATATGTACTCAAAGCTGCAGTTTTTTTAATTAATGTAGTTTTTTTAATTATGAAAAACATTAATGTATTCATGAAAAGTCAATTTATTTCTCTGAAATCAAGGCTGAAATTAATTCAGTGCAGATGACAACAATTTCTCAATAAATACAACATAAAACCAACAATAGAATGGTAATACAATGTTTCCTTAAATGTTCAACTCTGGATGAAACACAAATACAATACAAACATTGTCACTTGTGCTGAATAAACTGATTCAAAATAGGATTATGGTAATAAATAACAATAGCAAAGCAACACATTTTTGCCATAATATAAAATTCACAATAGCAGGAAACCTTCTTAATTAACTGTATATTGTTTTATAGTTTATATACTGAAATAGCATTTATCTGAATAAATACGTGCAAGGGATAATGTCCACATACGAATTATGTTTACTTAACACATTTATGTTAAAAAATGTTTCTTGTGCCCAAGGTGGCATATAATAAAGGCACAGATATGTACATTTCTCTGGACGTCGTCTGACAGAGAGTTAATCTGGGAATCGACTTCCTTACAATCATCAATAAGATCTTCAAATGCAAGAAAGCCATGCAAAACACATGTGCTGTTATCACAAAGTTTTACACAAGTTTAAATAAATAAACAGTCTGTTTTGGCGATTAATAAATATAAATGGACACAGCTTAGTGGGATACAAAAACATTATCAGAGCATGAAGTAATGTAAATGGATTTAAAAGTAGAGGAAAAATTTGGGATTGTTGTTTCAAGTCGACTTAAAACAATAACAAATGACCTTTGCATGTGGTGGGCTGTGGAGATACACAACAAAGACACATGATAAACTGATAACCATAGAAACCAAAAAGTCAGTACTGTAAAAATATGAACCATCGGTACCCTGGTGAACCTCTGGTAGCCTTGTGCATTAAACAAACACTTTAAAACAGGAATGTTTGAGAATATTTGGGCAACTGTAAATGTGGACATCATAGATCTGAATTTATTCATTAACAAATACTATTATAAATGTATTTATAGTAATTTATGTTCTTGAAGCTCTGCTGGTAGAGCATGGCGCTAAAAATGCCAGGCTATTGGGTTAAATTCCCAGGGAATACATAAATTGATACTGTAATGTATTGCCCGAATGCACTTTGAGTCATTTTGGAAAAAAGTGTATGCCAAAAGCATGTAAAATGTATTAGTCTATGAAAAAGGTTTCTGAGCCAACCTTCATTTACAACAGGCTAAATGTGTGTGTATAAACAGCCTGTGTGTGAATTATTGCGTGTTAACATGTATATGTGTGTGTGTGGGAGGGGAAATAAAGCCAATCTAGCTGTGATGATTTTGGCTGTTAATCACGTTCCCACCAGGCGGGGCAATATGTATCGAGTCCAGGATTGGCCGCAGCACTTGACCAAATGGCCTGAGAGAGAGAGTGAGAGAGAAAGTACTGTGAAAACTGTGAAAATCACAGATCTTCGTACATAAATTTTCAGGATTGGAAATGTGAAAGTTGAAAATCAGAGAGCATAACAGTTATCCAACAACAACCGGTAATTAACAAAAATATGCTTAGGTCCAGTATAAATGTATGCATTGTGTGAAACAGGACGTATGGTGCGTTCACACCAGACATGAATGAAGCAAATAAATCACACTATTCGCACGTAGCTGGACGCTTGAACATTTTGACTTAATTCGCACATGAAATTAGCGTCATTGGCATATAAAAAACACATCATACATGCATGAACAAAACGCGATAAATCCCTTTTTTTATTACTTACTGTCAAAATCGCTATTGTATCACGTCAGTATTAAAAGTAACTTTTTCATTTTACGCAAAATCTGATGTCCACCGTGTTATTCTGACATCTTTTCTCCCTTTATTCCAAACCACAACAAACGCCGGTCCTCCTTTGCAGAATGCAATAAATCCGCTCAACCAATCACAATGCACCATTCCACGCATTGTATACATTAATGGCGCCGCTTTGAATACACACAGAATCCTAGTTTTCCTCATCTACTTTGTACCTCGTGATCAACAAACAAACAAAAACAAAATAATAATTTTGTTGGCATTGATAAACCTGTGGTGGTTTTCTGTGACGGAGAAGAAGATTTTTGGCGTCAAATGAACAAAACCTTCCATTTGCGCCACGTCATTCGTGCGAATTGCGCCACAAGAGGTCTATCGCATCTTTGCATTGACTTAACATGTAAATCACTCACATTTAATGCATCATTCGCTTCATTTTTGTCTGAAACGGTCAAATGTTGCAACTATTTGCATATCTATGAATACATGACAACTGGTTTAAAGCATGAAGAAATTACCATCGCAGGAAATACTTTTATATATGCTATTATGATGCTCAAAGATGAGTTTAAGTGATAAAATTATCGACTACATGGGGACTTTAAAACCTAGAATCTGAAGATGTAGGTAATAAAACACAAGCTGTTTAGTTATTCACATGTTTTTGGATAGAAACTTAAAAGGAAGAATGACTTCTGGGTCTGAAACATGCAAGCATATGTTTAGTAGTATACTCACGTGGAAAGCACCTCGGATGGCAGATCTGTGATATAGGAGGGAATTTTATTGCCAGTCAAAAACTGGGCCACCTCATTAGTGAATGTGTTACAGTTGTGTTCAAACAATCTGTACTTGTCCCCACTGTAGAAACAAAGAGAAAGAGAGATTTCAACAAAGTCCCCTGTTTTAAGCTACAAAGGTTTTTGTCCATATTGTAATTCCCCAAGTTAAGTGCAAGTGAACCTGATGGGACAGACATACAAATCCAAGCAAACCACCTGTTTTTCTTCAGTAAAATACATTTTGAATTTTCCTTTCATTTTTAGTAATAAACATTGGTCAAAGACACACAAACCTGTACGTTGTCTCTCCAAGAGAAGACAAGTAGTCCATAAATATTTCTTCTGTCACTTCTGAATTTCCCAACTCAACTACTGTATCTGGGGGTCCGAGCATCGTCCCGCCCTGTACACACACACACACATGCTACAGCACAGACTGTCCTTGAACTCACCCTAAAAAAGTTTTATAAACTCAAAAAATAAATGAACAAAAACAATTTCGTCTGGATGCTCCATTCAGAACCTCATATAGATGACCCAAGCCTGGCAATATAGGGGGTGCTAATATATTTTGGACAGTGTTTTAAAGTGCCTGCTTTATCTTGGATGCTAGAAGTGTTTTGTGGGCTGTAACTTTACCGGTGGGCAACTAGAAATCCCAGCACCGCCATAGAAGAACTCTTCTCCATAGACCACCACAGATGTATGCCTGTATTAACATGTATTCACAGAAGAGAGATATAAGGAAAAAACATTCAGTTATTATTATTCATAGTATATACTTACATATACTATGTGTTATATGAAATACCTCACATTTAAAATAAATACATAATATTATATTATAAATATTATTAAATATAGTTTATAAATAATCTTAATAAAAAGTATTTCTACAATAAAGTATTATATAATTATCAATAATTAGTAATTACATAATTTAAGCAATTAACTTACCAAATTCCATCAAGCTGTTTTCCTATTGGATAAAATATTGAGAGAGATTTTTTTATTTTGAGGAAAATAAGGAACAACTTATATTATTATATTTAAAGGAATAGAGATTACTTAAGATAAAAATGTGTAATATTTAATAATTTTGTTATAAATATATGAAATGTTACAAATATATGTGGAAAAGCACGGTGTTTTAATGATTTATGACTGCTTTTAAACCATTTTAATTGTTAGAATTTTTCATTCTGCCATAATCATAACCGCTAACCGGACGCACAAAAATAATATATTATGTTTGTAATGTATTAATAATTTAGATACTTTTATAATCATGTCGTAATAAAATAGACGGATTTATAGGACACGCGCACGCAGCGCATCTCCACCGCTCAGCGTAGTCTCGTGCCCGGCCAGAAATTTACGCGTAGCCGAGGCCATCAGAGCCAGGACGCGCGTTGTGAATCCTACTACAGCGAATGCCTTTTAATTAATAATCATGAGCCAAAACGTTGCTATTGGTGGTGACAACACAACGTCACGGCTACAAAATTAACATCCAATAACTAAGAACTCTTCAACCAATCAACGCCAAGGATACTTAATTCATATTCAGCGATTAAGAATCAACAACGCCCACATGATGTTGCTACACTGAACCTTCACCGTAGTAGGATTGTTAATTTCCCGAAACGTAGCGGCTGATTTTCCTATATCACTCACCTAACATTATCGGGCTAAGCTGTCGTGCCATTCCTCTCGACAAATCATAAATAAAGAGCTGCACTCCAAACGTCGAGTCGTGTTGATCCATGTCTGTCTGCGCGGATGCTTGGACGCGAAGGGCTGTCTGGACGGGCCAACGATGTTCAAAGAGTCACGACTGTCTAAAATCTCAATTCTGAAATACTCTAGTTATGCCGTGCTTTATGAGAATCGAAAGCATTAAGAGTCGTTCACGAATTATAAGGCAAAATTATTTTAAAAAGCCGGCAAGATGTCGGCTCTGTCCTTTCAAGCCCCAAATAAAGAAGCGCGTCAATTTTACGACAGAATAGCGCCATCTACTGTATATTTAAATCTTTATCACAAGACTTGATTAATAAAATAACTGTAAATGTAGGATGGATAAACTATCTTTGATTTCATATTGAATTTATACTAATTTGCTGTATTTCTTCTATAAATAAATAAATAGTTACCAATTAGAAACGTGCAATAACGTCCATAATTAAAATGCACTGTCCATATTTAAACCCTATTTGACATCTATCTATCTATCTATCTATCTATCTATCTATCTATCTATCTATCTATCTATCTATCTATCTATCTATCTATCTATCTATCCACTGTTGAACTTTCAAATTTCCTACTTATAGATCCACATACATTTTCCCTACATTTCCACCTTGTTTGGCATCTGCGGACGACTGCGTTTCCTGTATTTAATTACGGTAAATGTGTTAAACAGCTGAGATTACTACAATTTTGCTGCTAGCACGATCAAATAAACCACAAGATTAAACAAAGTAAAACGCGAGGGGTGGGTGTTTGTGGAGAAGCTCGCAAATGATGGGCGCTGGAATTCTCTGGAAATCTGTAAAGCTTTCTGTGGAATTCTGCTGTCGCTGATTCCCGGCAGGAGTTTACTCCAGTACAGTGTATTTCCTGGAATTTTTGTTATTACGGACTTTCATGCTGTTTTTGCTTTTCTTTTCCTCATTGCTATATATATATAGAGTTCGCATCAGCCCCTGCAATGACCCGTCAACGACATTTACGTACAGCTAAGTGACTCATCGCACTAATGCGCCTTTATCGCACAGGGAAAGACCACCTTTTCCCGTCTTTCATTTCCATTTCTTGGCAAAAACAGTCGCGCTCCTCCGGCGCGCGCGAACTCTCGTGGCCAGCCGCGCGCGGTACAGCGCAAAGGGGACGGACGGAGAAGTGGGTGGGCGCGAGCGCGCAGAGCGTGCACGTGCTGAGCCAAACCAGTGCGTATACATGTGTCGCAGATTTTAAAAGTCAGAAAGAGCTAGAACAGCCACGGACACACCGAGAGCAACGAGTTCGTTTAAAGGCGCGCACTCCGAGTCTACGCGCGACAGTTAAACGACATTTCATCCCGCGAGAAGAGGAACGGACAGAGCATAAACTCTATTTGCGTCCTCTGCAGCGGATGATCTCACGAACATGGAGCTGTCATCAATAGGAGAACAAGTGTTTGCCGTGGAGTCAATAACGAAAAAGAGGATAAGAAAGGTAACAAAACGCGTATAAAAATGGACTTAGTTTACATCACTGAACCCAATGCACTCTGCATTCACTGTTTACTTTCTGTTTTGAAATGACACATCTCTCCAAAGTGCGGGGACAGTTTTCAGTTCAGCAATGAGTCATGAGTGAATAATAACTGAGCTTGTAACATTTCTTAACTTTTTCGTTGCAGGTCGCATGCAAGACATTGCACGATAGATAACTTGCTCTATTTGCACGCAAAAGTTGCGAATTTTTGTAAGCTCCTACTTGCGCGATAGATGAAGAGGGGGGTGAGAACGGAGCGCATGTCATTACCATCGCCATCGATGCGCGTTTTGCTAGGAGGATAGCAGCGTTTAGTTGCTACGCAGTTTATTTATACGCATACAGGGTCAAGGGTAGGGGAAAACGATGATGGTTGTGAGCGTAACACCCGCGCGGTTGTCAAAATAACGCTACGGTAAAATTAACAAGATTACAGATATTAAAACAGCGATAAAAATATAGGTCATGTATATTAATAGACCACGCGCGAGCAGGTATCTCTTTGGTAGGTGTTTGTTTTATTTATTAATTATTTTGTGCCCGTTACAAAGCCAGATGCTGGCTGATGTTGCAACGTACAGTAATAGCTTGTAATGATGGTGATGACTAAGATCATGACTAACACTCCATGTGCACGCGTGTTTCGTTTCGTACGCTCGGGCATGAGGGGGAAAGACCTTCGCAGCTCCACGCGTTGCACACGATGACTTGTTTACGCGTTTCCATGGCCCCACCTTTTCCCATCCTTTGAATGTTCCTCGCGTTTTTAAATGAGCTCACGAACTCACCCCCCGTGTGACATCACGCAGCGTTTTATCCTGAATGTTCTTCCATATGAAAACAGTACTCTCACATTTAAAGGGACAGGCGCGCTTTTCCAAATTCTCTAGAACGTGCGCTCATCGTGGATTTGCTGGAAGCAGAACAGTGACGTATGTATCCCTCTTAACTTTTTTCGTGGAAGTGACTTTTTTCATTTCCCTCTCTCTCTCATTTCAGGGAAATGTGGAATATCTCTTGAAGTGGCAAGGATGGTCTCCCAAGTAAGTTTTTAATAGCAGATTTGTAAAATGCTTTTGGTCATTATATAGAAAACAAATATATATGCAACACACACTTGTTATTATGTAAATATTTCACACAAAATAATATGACGAATAAAAAAGTGTTGCATAAAGAAAATAAAACGTGATTATTTTGATTGTAAAACAATTTAGGTAGGTGTGTCACAATATACACACAGTATATCGGCAATAACCGTGATATAAAATGCGATATCAACACCGTGTTAATACTCAGTGGCGGCCAATGACTTCTTTTTTCGAGGGCGCATGATGCGAAGCTTGTCAAAACCCGTATTTAGCCCGTCATGTGTGGCTCGTCATGTCAAAATATATGTTCGGCGCTTCGAGTGGACCTATGTGCATCACGTGTCTTGTCAAAATCTGGCTCGCATTTGCCAGATACTTGCAAAATCTTATGCGTTATCAGAGTTTACTGTTTAGGGAGTGTCTTGCGTGTATTTTGTCAACTTGAGCGTCTCTTTTATCATAAACTGTTTTGATGCGTGCGCAGCAGGTACTTATTCTGACATGACGCACATAGGTTCACAATGACACCCCAAAAAAATATTTTGAATTTGCGCCCCTCGGAAGAGAAGTCACCGGCCGCACTGCTAATACTACACATATGATAATATAATAAAAAAATTATATATTTAATTTGCCCTAAGAGCCACAACGTTACAACCTCTTTTTTTTGCCTCCCTACTCTTGTCTTTTAAGTATAATTAATTGACCAAAAACAAATAAAACAAAATAAAAACTAATGAAGAATATGAATTTGACTGATAGTGTTTTTATGTCAAAAATTTTTCAATAGATAATGTGATAATATCAGGGTAATACAGTAATGATAATGCTTTTGGACAAGATAATCATATAGTGAAAGTCTGATATCGAAAAATTCAGGGTAAAAAATGTATCCATGCTTGTTTAAGCTGTGCGCTGGTCCAATTTTCTGATTGTGACTGTTTGTGTAACTGTCAGGTACAGTACCTGGGAACCAGAAGATAACATACTGGACCCTCGTCTTGTCCTTGCTTACGAAGAAAAGTAAGTCTTTCACTGGTAACTATTGGTTAGCGATTGAAAAAATGTATAGAGGCAACAAGATCCTATTTGTCTCTTTCCAACAGAGAAGAGAGGGAAAGGGCACTGGCTTATAAGAGGAAAGGCCTGAGACCACGTCACGTTGTCTTGCGGGTATGAGTTGCTATTATAAAATATTTATTAAAACTGTAATTCATGAACTGTGCAAAAATATTATTCGCAATATCAAAGAATCAGATACAGCTTCCGGTGCTTCCAGTTCTAGTAATAGGATTCCCAAAACATAAATAGAATTTCTGTATTGTTCTGTTGGATACAGTTAAAGTGGATGGGGACCAGGGTCTGTCAAGCTGTAAAAAAGCACCATTAAAGTAAAAGCTTTCTAAATCCAAAGCCATACTTGTCTATTTGTAATAAACCGATTCAAATTTAAAACCCAACTTAATAAATAAATAAAAATAACTTGAAACTCATGGTCACCGTGCACTTTTAATTGTATAAGAAGAAAAACGATTCTGATAACTGTTCTGTGTCCAAAAAAGGAAGTTCATACAGGTTTGAAATGACATGATGGTGAGTAAATGACAACAGAATTAACATATTTGGTAAACTTTTTTTTTAAATAAACCACTGCAGTTAATCCAAAAAGGTCTGCAAATGTGCATTTTATTCGTGTGTACCCATTATTGGCTTCAGTGTCCAAATTTGGCATAGTATCCACGGGGGGCTGTACTTTCTCCTCCTGTGACCCACAATGGTATTCTGTAAGCTCAAGAGTGGAGCCCCATCTGCATCTTTGAAACAATTGTGAAAAGTATTCAGTACCTTCAGTATTCCAGAAATAATATAAAACACAGCATGACCTTGAACCCCTTACATCCCCTACAGAACATCTACCCGATGGACTTACGAAGCGCCCACAAGATTTCAGAAAAAAACAGCCCGAGAATCCGCCTGTCACTCACCCGATCCATGGGGACGGAAATTGATCAGAATGGGCGGCGCTGTAGAGAGAAACGCAAGAACAGGCACTGCCGGTCCAAATTTGTAGGTGACATAAAGCCATTCCGGCAACCAAACAGAAGCCCAGTTACTACGAAAGACTCTAACGAGAAAGACTGGGATGGAGATGAGGAAGACGATGAAGATGAGCAGAAGAAAAAGAGGAAGATGATGACAAACGAGGAAGAAAACGCAACAGATTTGCACCAGGACATTCCAAGTGGTAGGCATCAGTGACAAATAGGAACAAATATTGCACAGTGAATTTGATCAATTTGGGATAAACATGTTTTTCTTTGCTTTTTTGTCAGGCCACGAGCTCTCCGAGGGGTACAACTCCTCGACAGAACAAGAATCTCTAATCACGTTCAGAAAAACTGAGAACAGCTCGTCCAGTTTTGACTCTTGTGAAAAGCCGAGCGAGGACACCTGCCCAATGATAGGTCCAGTTTTAGGAGCAACCGATGGATTTGAAAACAGTACAATCACAGAAACACAAAAGAACGAGCCAGTCGCAAACACTGCAAGGGGTGACGATTCAGTACAGGTATCACATGACACAACAAGCACTGACCAATCACTACTAAACAACACCAGTTCAGAAACTAAAGATGAAGGTATGCTTCACAAAGTACAAAACAGACCATCGGTAATCGAGGTACATTCCAGCGCAGAAAAGTTAAAAGAAACAGGTCAGTTAGACGTTTCGGAGGTCAAAGAAAAGAAAGACATTGATGTCGAGGTCACGGCAGAATGCACAGCACTGTTACAGGTCCCGACCGACCAATCACAGGCTTCTTCCATCACCGAAGTGCATACCGGGAAGGTTATTGTGACTCAGGTGACACTTAATTCCCTGACCGTGACTTTTAAAGAGGCCACGAGCGCAGAAGGATTTTTTAGCCACAGTGGGGTGTAAGTCGACAAAGCAACAAGAGACCATCACAATAGTTTACTGTAAATGTAGTCAGGACCAAGTGACTTCTGAATAATACGATTCAAAGTAGTGAAGCAGATATCGTCCGTCTTAGCGAGGTAAGGACACCTCACAGACTTTATTTGTCCTCGTGTCGTCGTCGTAGTCAAGTGAAGGGCAACATTTCTGATCCTATTCAGTAATGCTGTAAAAGTGAAGACTTCCATAGCATGCAACAGAAAATCTCCACATCTGTACCACTACTTTTCCATCAGCAGCTGTTATTGCACTAAACAGGGAGAAGAACGATTTGTTTATTCGTAGTTGTTATCCAGAGACAAAACTACTGTTTCATTGCCTCTTTTGTCCCGTGAGCAACCAGGTTGTAAAGAGAAGAGCCGCCTGGCTTTGTTTTCAGATGTTCGCCTGAGCTCTTGTCGCTGTTCTGTGGCCTTTGTGCATTTTTAAAGAGACTGTATTGGTTTACATTCACAACTGCTACAGCGGACGCTTTTGTAGGGCTAGAAACTGTTCTGAAATTGAACACATGTGAGTTAGGTGTTGCTTTAAGCATGGCAGAAATCAAAGCAGAGCTTAAATGTGACCCTGGACCAAAAAACCAGTCATGAGGGTTAAAATGTTGAATAAATAAGAGCTTCCATTAATGTATGTTTGTTAGGACAGGACAATATTTGGCAGAGATGCAACTACTTTAAAATCTGAAATTGCAAAAAAAAAATCTAATTATTGAGACCTTTTTTATCGCATTTGGCATAAAAAAACGATAATTTTGACCCATACAATGTATTGTTGGCTATTGCTAAAAATATACCCGTGCGGCTTATGACTGGTCTTGTGGTCCAGGGTCACAAATTATGTTTTGGTTGTGATTATAGCTGAACATGGCTTGTCAGATTTGTGGTCACACAACTACACTTTTTGCTTGTATTTACACTAAATAAAAATTAAGAAAATGTTGTGGGTGACTCTTCATTTATTCCACGTCTTAGTCCTTAGTGGAGCTAGTTGTGAAATAGTGGATCAATCTAAAAAAACTAAATGCATGCAAGGAATCACCTTCCTATTAATTATAAATAAAAATGCATTTCATTGCCATTAAAATAAAATATCAGAATGAAAAAAGAAACAACAAAAGATCTAGTTTTCTACAAGTACACAATCAGAAAAATGGTCCCGAACGATCACTGCGGCAGTACCCCAATAAAAAGATCCTTATATGTACCTTTGATGTACTAAATGCACTCTTTGGTACCTAGTTAGGTACTAATATGAGCTGTTTAGGTGCAGTTTTTTATAGGGGTACTGTCACAGTGACCGCCATACATTTTCTCTGACCGTGTATAGTGCAAGTATACCTTCACTGACTTTAGAAACCTTCATAACACACTTTCAACTACTAAATCTTCCCTAATCTGTAAACTGTCTATGTATTCGTGTTGATGTAATCAATGTAAGCAGGTACATTTTAAAATGTTCCTTATAAACAATAAACTCACAGTTCTTTTCATAAAGCCTCCCAGCAAATTCTTAAGCAACTGTCAAAGCACTGTCAAAACTACCATCATCATCATCATCATCACAGTTTGTTTTATCACCTCTAGGATCATTTGCAGAAGCAACAGATTCTTGAACGTCAAGCCGGTATGACAGCTGGCTGATGAGTCAACTATGACCAGCCCTATAATCCCACATTTAATAAATCAAACCCAAGATCACTGCCAACATCATAAGAATAATCTTTTATGTTAATGTATTTGGCAGACAATTCTGTCCAGCACGACTTGCAAAACTGATCAATTACGCATATGCGCTGAATGCACTGCATGTTCCCTTGGAGTCAAACACATAATGTTGTGTTGTTAGCGTGAGATAAACTACAAGCTACAGTATTTCAGCCAAATTAAGAACGGCTATTATGTGGAATAATAAATAATTGTTGAAGGGACACCATATTTTTTTGAAAACATGCTCATTTTCCAGCTCCCCTAGAGTGAATCATTTGATTTTTACCATTTTGGAATCCATTCAGCTGTTCTCCGGGTTCGGCGGTACCACTTTTATCATAGCTTAGCATAATCCATTGAATCTGATTAGACCATTAGCATTGCGCTCAAAAATAACCAGAGAGTTTAGATATTTTTCCTATTTAAAACTTGACTCTTCTGTAGTTACATCGTTTACTAAGACCGACGGAAAATCAAAAGTTGTGATTTTCTAGGCAGATATGGCTAGGAACTATACTCTCATTTTGGCGTAATAATCAAGGACTTTGCTGCTGTAACATGGCTGCAGGAGGTGCAATGATATTACGCAGTGCCCGAAAATAGTCCCCTGCTATTGAAAGTTACCAAGGGGACTATTTTCAGGTGCTGCATAATATCATTGCGCCTCCGGCAGCCATGTTACAGCAGCAAAGTCCTTGATTATTACGCCAGAATAAGAGTTTAGTTCCTAGCCATATATGTCTAAAAAAAATTCCAACTTGCAATTTTCCGTCTGTCTTAGTACACGATGTAACTACAGAAGAGTCGAGTTTTAAATAGGAAAAATATTTAAACTTTTTGGTTATTTTTAGCTCAATGCTAATGGTCTAATCAGATTCAATGGATTATGCTAAGCTATGGTCCGGAAATCAGCTGAATGGATTCCAAAATGGTAAGAATCAAATGTTTAACTCAAGGGGAGCTGGAAAATTAGCATATTTTCAAAAAAGTGGAGTGTCCCTTTAATTATTTCAGAAAATGACAGCTTTACAATAAAAAAACAAAAAAATAAAATTGTTATCTTCATTTTATTAAAAAAACTTGAAGTCCACAGTTTGTGTTTTCTTTGTACAGTACAAAACATTCAAATGAAACTCCCAAAGTTCCGAGCAAAGAAAATTCTTGGAGGAAAATTCTCGGAGACAAAAAGAACAAATACAGAGAAGGGAAAAGTGGCACGCTCTTCTATGTTTCACCGTTAGACAGTTCATACATGAAACTCTGCTCAATAAGACATTGGCAAGAGCAGATAACCTCCAGCACCATATCCGAGACACACACACACACACAATTTCTCATTCAATCTGTACAGACACACCTCCACTATCCTGAAGTCTTATAAAGAGTGCACACACATTCTGAGGGCGGGTGCATGTGCCTCCAAGAACTTCTTCGAAAGCAGTGATGTCCAATGGTTAGGCATTTCCAATATGGCATGAAATAAAATCCATTGGGCAACAGAGCACACACCAAACCCAATCCCCCAACACTGTAATTTATATTATACTTAATAACCTAAATTTCCAGCTTACGTAAAAGGATAACTCCCCATTTTAATAGGTATTAACAAAAATATATTCTATGTGAACTGTAGCAGTCTCTGGGAACACACATGAACACAATCCTGATGACATGAAAAATGTAGAATAAATAAAATGCAAAACTCAAAATTTACAAGGAAGATATGCATGGCGTTTAGATAATATAATAACAATATAGGCATCACAACGTTTGAAATGTCCCACACTCTGTAAAACGCATAATAGAGACTGGTACGCGGTGAAACGATATAAAAAAGTCCTTAATCATCTTCGCTTTGATTCTATACCACTTTTAAAATCTTAAAAAATATCTCTTGAAAAAGGAAAGAACTTCCCTGGACCTGACGTCGAAAATATTACTTGGGGTTTGTTGAAACAATCCTCTCTTTGTACACAACTGGCATAAAAACATTACTCCTTATTCAGCCCCAATACTTTGCCATCTCTCACAGGAGGGTCCATTTTCAAATCATTTATACTGAAAAACACTAAATTCATCCCTGTAGTATCAAAAAGCTAACACTGTCTCTGGTGAGGTTTAGTGAATTTTATAATAAAGGGTCTAAAGGGTTATGATTCATGGTAATGCCAAGGTCCTGGCCACTTGGGGGAAGCATATTATTCGCTCCAGGTCCATGGAGTCCGGCCATGCCACTAAGCTGAGATAGCATGGCATTTTGATCGGCACCAAATCCACCTGGGTCCTTAGAGTTGTGCTGTGACTGTTGGGGAGGTAGAGGAGGCCGAGCCATCCCCGAGTGGTGCTGCTGAAGGTGGCTGGGATGCGGAGAAGCCGTTTGGGTCTGAGGCGAGATGTGGTGGGGCGAGGGTTGTGGTTGCAAGCGTGGGGACGGACTCGAGTGTGGCGGCTGGGACTGGGGTCTCGGGGAGGGCTGAGGGGAACAAACCTGGTTGCTGAGAGAGGAAGAGAGCTGCTGGCCCTGCATATGGGATGACTGAGAGATCTGCTGCTGCGGGCTCATGGGATTGTTCTGCTGTGCCGGCGAGGCGCCACTGAGATGATGTTGCTGCTGTTGAAGCAGACGCTGATGCAAGGCCTGCTGCAATAACGTCTGCGATGTCTGAGGCCCAGGGCCTACTTGTGTAGGCTGTGGACCTCCTCCAGGACCCATGTCAGAACCTTGGGATGCCGCATTTTGCTGCTGTTGCATGTGTAACTGGTGTTGCTGTTGAAGCCTCTGTTGCAAGGCAGCTGCAGCTTGCTGTTGTGCAGGGTTGCCTGGAAAATTCTGCTGCGGACCAGGTTGCAACCCTGGTAACTGTTGGCCTCCTTGGGGGATTTGCATTGTACCTTGCTGACCTGCATAACTTTGCTGCTGTTGAAATGCAGCATGATTACCCATCTGTTGCTGTTGTTGTTGCTGCTGTTGTTGTTGTTGCTGCTGCTGCTGCTGTTGAAATTGTAGTTGCTGTTGCCGTCTTAATAATAGCTCTCTGAACTGTGGATTCATGTTGGCCATGTTTGGAGCCCCCTGGCCTTGAATTCCTTGTTGTTGTTGCTGCTGCTGTAAGGCAGTGGCTTGCTGCTGCTGCTGCAACAGGGGCCGCTGTTGCATTTGCTGCTGTTGGAGTTGAGAAAGTTGGGTCTGCATATTAACACCCTGTCCAAGGTGCATGCCAGACTGAGGCACCCCAGTGTTGACACCCACTGGTTGGCCTCCCATAGGTCCTGGCCCTCCCTGAGGTCCAGCCGGGCCACCTTTATACTTGTGAATCCGTTGCTTGATAAACAATGCCATTAGTTGTGGGTTAGAGCGAAGAATGTTGAGTACTTGTTGCTGTTGCAGAGGAGAGCTTGGAGATTGAAGGGTCCTCAATAGATCCTGGAGAGCTCCCTGCGGCAGATTGCTTCCAGCTGCCCCACTTGCTACACCACTTTGCAGACCAGCCTGCACCATACTCATCAAGGCGTTTCGATTCAGCATTTGCGGCTGCTGCTGTGTTTGTTGTGGTGGTGGTGCTTGTTGTTGCTGCTGCTGTTGCGTTTGAGGCTGCATTGCAACCATTCCTTGCTGACCCATCATGGCAGGTCTCTGCTGGGGTGGCATTCCCTGCCCTGCCCACTGTTGCTGTTGAGGCTGGAGTAGTGGGTTCATTCTCTGCTGCTGCAGCTGCATTTGTGGTGGTAACTGGCCTTGCACACTTGTCTGTTGGGGCTGCTGCTGCATGGGCCCAGCTCCCAACATCATTCCCTGAGGTCCTTGCGGCTGCTGTTGTTCCATCTGCACCCTGTTCGCAGACGCCTGTTGAGTCAACCCTTGCGCCCCTACCATGCCCATACCAGGGTGGGCTACTCCCATCTGTCCTTGTGGCTGCTGATGGTGTGGGTGCTGTGGCTTCATGCCAGCTTGGGCAGCCTGTCTTTGTAGCAGCTGAACATGTGCCATCTTTCTCTGTGCATCTGCCACTTGTTGAATCTTCATGGCAATCTCCACAGCAGCAGGCGGAGGACCTGTGGACTGCTGTTGTTGGGACATAGGTGCTGTGCCTGGGTTGCTAGGGAGTTGCGGAGGAGTCGCAGGCCCAAGGCCTGCTTTACCTTGCGATTGTGGATTTGGAGAGGGACCTGTGGAATGGGGACCATACTGATTGTGTGGATGTGGAAGCTGCCCTGTCTGTTGTTGGGGAACCATTTGCTGTTGTGGTGAAGTCATCATACCGCTTGCACCTGGCATCTGCTGAAATTGGTGGTGGGCAGGATGCTGTTGAGGCTGCTGGGGAGTTCCAGCTGGGACTCCACCCGTACCAGGCTGGGACATAGATGGATGGTTGGGTGTCAGCTGCGTGGGTGTTTGAGGGGTTGCAGGCTGTGTTCCGACAGATGTAGGCGTGCTTGGACCGGTGGCCCCATTGTTACCTGGTGAAGGAAGACCTCCAGGAGGCCCACCTCCACATGGTGGTGGCTGCCCTGCCCGTTGCATTGTGGCCATACGTCTACGCAACATCTGCGCTTGCTGCAGCCTGTGCTGCAACTGCTGCTGACGAAGCTTGTGCTTGATGTTGAGACAGAAGGGCACAGGACACTTGTTTTCCTGGCAGTGCTTGGCATGGTAGCAGCATAGTGCAATAAGCTGCTTGCAGATTGGACATCCTCCGTTGGTCTTGCGCTTGCAGCCCTTGGTATGTTGTACCACTCTCTTCATCTTCTGGCAGGACGGCAGAGAACAGTTGGCATTGCGGCATTGACAGGCATGCACCAGCGACTGAATGCAGCGCTGGATGCTGAGACGTCTCGAGTCGCCAGGGTTTTGAGTGGAAGCTGCAGCTTGATTGTTGCTCTCGTCATCGAGACCCAGACCAAGTTTTTCCATCTTGTGCTCATGCCCCTTAGTGTTGTAGCAAGTGATACAGAGATCATAATCCTAAAAAAGAAAAAAAATGTCAAAAGTTGCCCACACACAGTTGAATTTACCACTGAATTCACCCTTTACTTTTTTATGATTCCTTACCTCACAAACAGTGCAGTGGAATCGTGTCTCAACATGGTGCTTGCATTCATTGCAGGTGTAAACGAAGCGATCCTGGCTCTGATTGTGCAGTTCTACCAACATACACATGGAGCTCCATTTGGCCCGCCGCAAAGAGCTGAATTCAAGGTGCTTGTCTCGCGCAAGTGTTAGGAAAGCATCTCGTCCGTCCATTAGGTCACAGGCCATCAAGGGGTCAAGGTCCAAAATGGGCGGAAGGGAATTGGCAGTGGGGCCGGCGATAAGACGGATGACAAAGAAGACCTTGAAATTAAGCAGTGTGTTAATGTTTTGTGACATTGGTCCAAGAAGTATAAAGCCGTTAAATGCATTTGGAAGTTACATACCTCTTTGTGTTTCTCCATGCTGGCATAGAGCTTCTGGGAGAGATCATTGGAAACATTTGGCATGCCTGGTTTCTTTTTATTGGCTCGACTTAGGCTGGTCTTATTTTTGCTAGTCTTCTTGCTGTTCTTCTTTTTGGCATTCTTGCTGTCACCGTTGGTTGCCTAAATTGTCAAGGAAACAGTAATCAATGAGTACTAAAGCAGCTGCACCAAAGTTATATATACACATCAACAACTCAACCACAAACCAAGGCAGTCATTTTCAAAATTTGGAATGGTTGACTTGAACCGTGCCCGAGCGCAATAGCCCCCTCCCCAAAGGCTTGCATACACGCTGTACTTTTTTGTTTCGAGACGGAGCATGCTTTCATCATTAGGATGCGCTCTAACAACACTGGAGCCCATCGTAACGTAAAGTTCGTAGCTTTTTATTTTGAGTCGTTTGGGACGCGATGACACAAATGTATATCTTATGCCGCTTAGACATTCACGTGACTGTGCTTTGCACTTTAGGAGGTTTTTATGGCACAGATGATATTGAATGAATATCGCACAACTGACATCTCGCTTTCTGATCTGTGCCCCGGTGCAATTGAACACCCACTGTGCGATTCGCACCCAAGTAAACCACGCCCAAGCCCACATCTGCGAGTGAGCATGGTACGAAGCACTCAAACTAGTCACATGAACCAGCTTTGGGGGGGTCAGGCGTGGTTTAGTTTGGATGGTGCAAGTACACCCTTAGTCGCTGCTGTTTTCACATTGCATGATAGATTGGCAACACAATGATTTACCATAGGAAGAATCGGCGACAACTTTGTTCCGGCCCGCAAACTATGTCTAACTAGAAGTGACAAGGAAACGCAAGGTTACGCTTGCAAGACCTGAGTTCTCACGTGAAACTGGGTTAAAAAAAAATGATAGCCCGCAAGAAACTTCAGCCCCCAATAATGAGGAAATGGTTGGGGAGACTCCTCCCCGAACTTCTAGCTGCCCTGTATGTTGCGCTCTCATTGGCTGTGGTCATCGCCAATGTTATATCGTAGACAGGTCCAGATACCTAGCATGCCAAATATCTCACGGGTGTCGGCGACTCGTTGGCGATTCTCTCAGATTGTGTCTTTGATAATTCGCACTGTGTGATTGTCACTCGTGTGCACGAGCACCGATTTGCCCGTGATTTCGGGCATTAGTCTGCGATTTCTTAAAACCTTTCAGCGATTCAAAATCAGGACTAAAATCGTGCAGTCTGAACCCGGCATTAGACAGCAGAATGGGAACCAATCACTGTTGAAGCAGGGCAAGAAAGGAAAGATGTAGACACTTACATCAATGCTTTCACTGGAAGTGTTGTTCTCCTCTCTCTTCCGTTCTTCCTCCTCCTGTTCCAGCTCTTTAATGCTTTCCTCCAAGACATTAGGCCAAAAATCACCTTCAAAATATGGGAGCTCCTTCGCACTGGTCAGACGGTCCTCTGTTGCCTGCTTAAAAATGTCCTGGGTGGGGAAACAGAGAGAACATGTTATAGTTATAGTAGTTAAACATTGCTGTCAGTGTCAACATGAAGGGGCGGTTCCCCGGACAGTATTTAGGTTAAGCCAGGACTAGGCCTTATTTAAGTAGTTTTTACAAACATACTAGAATAAGATGGGACTAGGATAAGCCCTGTCTGGGAAACCGCCCTGAAGTATTTTAGAAGTGAAAAATAGAAACTAAAGGAACTAAAAAACAGCTAAACAATTTGTAAGGCAATTTAGTGTAAATTAAGTCACATAAATTAAGCAACATTCCGAAAATCAACATTTTACTGATAATAAAGGTATTATTTACAATGGTGACTAATGATTTAATGGTGAATGAGGTTTAAATATCAGAAATTACAAGAAAAACTTTGATGTCACGCTACCTTGTAGTCATGAACAATTCTCTCTGCAACTGCTTTGTCAAGCATCTTCTTGTACCATTCTTGTAAACGTTTGGGTTTGGGAATCTTTTGATCAGTCGGATGGCAGTGGAAGATGTAGTCGTCACCCTCACTTGGCGGACAAGCCCAGATGTGACCAGTGACGAACCCCATTCTTTTAACATACTCCAAGTATCCAATGAGTATCTCATGATAGACTCCCGTCCTCAGGTGACGAGGCTGGAAAAAGTGCACACTGTCCAGGTAGGAGATGTACACACGCCTGCAAGACAGTATATAGCCATGTTAGTTGTATTTCTCAACCCACTTTTGTAAGGCAGTCCACACTAACCCGGGATAAATTGAACGACTGTGTTTACGTGTCCCGACCTTTGATTGGGTTGAGGGCAGTCTGATCCGTATTCCTGCACATGCATTCCAAAAAAGCAGACGTCGGTTCCATCAATTTCCTCAAACGCGAACATAGCTTTTGTCCTATATGGGAACGACTCTGACATCTCGCCACTGTCTACAAACCTGTAAAAACATCACAAATTTTTATTGGCATCTATTAAAGACAGACAGACAAGGTTTGACTGAGATGTTCACATTTGTACAAAATTGTAACTCTGCCTGTGAAATCCATGCTAAAGTCATAAACTAAACTGTCAATCATTGATTTTAATTTAAGTTCAATCTTTGACATGACTTTTAAAGAGGTTACATTTTCACATTATTTGTACAAAACAATAAATCACAATTTATTTACCTTTAGGGTATAAACACTCACCAGCCATTGTTTTAGGTACACCTGTTCAATTGCTTGTTAAAACAAACTGCTATTCAGCCAATCACATGGCAGCAACTCAATGCATTTAGGCATCTAGACGTGGTAAAAATGACTTGGTGACGTTCAAAGCGAGCATCAGAATAGGGAAGAAAGGGGATTTGCCACAGCCATCAGGGAATACCGTTTTCATGAAATGGTGTACATGGACAAATCTTAGGTAGGTGGTACGTATTAAAGTAACATGCACATGGATTGGAGGACCCAGCAGGACATTGCAGTGATGAAGAGATAAATCAAATGTTATTCAGTTAACCGGTCAGTGGTCATAATGTTATGCCTGATCAGTGTATAATAATAATAATAATAATATAGATAATAAATAATAGGGATGCATAACGATTCATCTATAGAAGAATAAAAGTTTTTGTTTACATCAAATGTTGTGTGTAAATTGTGTATAATAATTATGCATATAAAAATATGCAAACATGCATGTACAATTTAAAGAAAAAATATAGATTTATATAAATAAATATGAATTATACATAAATATACACATGTAAACATTTCTTAAATATATACATGCATGTGTGTGCATTTATCTATAGAAAGTTATTACACACAGTTCCACACACATATATGATGTCAACAAATTTTTTTATTCTGCTATAGATTAATCGAGATTAATGGTTATGCACCCCTAATATATAATATAGGAAACATTCATATGAAATATCAATGTAAATATTATCAATCAATGATATCTTGTATTATTATATACATCATAATTAAAGCCTAGTATTTAATGATTGTGCATGTGTGTTAGAAGTTGTTCTTGTATTTATTTATTTTTTACATTTAAAGGAAATTTTAGTACAAAAGTTTTTGTTGAATCATGAGTTGTTCATAAAAACGCCAGTACACACATTTCACGTTAGAACTGCACAATTAATCACAAGCAATTGTTGTGCGCATCTTTACTGATAAGACATGCGCATGACAATTTCATACTATTAATCGTGCAACCCTATTTTCACGCCCAAATTTGTGCGTACGCATAATAAGTGAATGAGACACATTGTTTATTTTATGAGAACGACACATCAATCTCGAGATCGTCGATATATTGAAACTCTACTTTTACAAAAAGATTGGCACCACATTAATAAACAAAGACATTGGCAGAATTTGATTTAGATAAAGCATAAATATTTCTCATTTTTTACCATTTCAAACTATCTATCCATAATTGCACTTTATATCAGTAATAACACAGGAATGCTATCTTGCTTGTTGTTCATTTATGTAATAAATGCATTTAATTTGATGGACTGAAAGCTTAAATAAAACAAAGGGTTCATCCAGTATACATACAGTAGCAGATAAAGCAAACCAGCCTAATTCAGAACCCCACTGTTCCAAGTTTATGGATTAACTGCATGGTCTCTCACCTCGACTTCATGCCAGGCTTGACCTCCACCACTTTATCAGAGACATGCACCACACGGATGGTGACATCACCGGTCTCTGGATGCGGCTGGCGCTTCAAAAACTCATTCACTCGCGACTCCAGGAAGCTACTCAACTTTGTATGAGGAAGTCCTAAAGAAAAGATCAAGAAAAGCAAGTTTATCAAAACAGGTTAAAATGTTACACATGTATTAGGGGGAAATAGCACAAGAGTGGATTACTTCACGTTTATAAAAAAATCTGATGATTTACTCACCCCCATGTCATCCAAAATTTTTTGTCTTTCTTTGTTCAGTCGAGAAGAAATTAAGTCTTTTGTGGAAAACATTAACAAATTTTTCCTAATATAGTGGACCTCAAAAGGTTTCAAAGGGCTCCAAACGATCCTCAACTGCGGTATAAGGGTCTTATCTAGCGAAATTATCGTAATTTTCGCCAAGAAAATAAGTACTTTTAAATCACAACGTCTCGTCCTGTACTAGTCTGTGACGCTCCAGCACGTCCTTACGCATTACATAATCATGTTGAAAGGTCACGTTACATATGTGAAACACACACTTGCGGACCATTTTAAACAAAAACAAACATTGTTGTTTAATAGTACTTTTTTGGGGCAAAAGTGATAATCGGGTCGCTAGATACAACCCTTATGCCTTGGTTGGGATCGTTTAGAGACCTTTAAAGCTGCATTGAAACTGCAATTTAAAAACTGCACTGAAACTGAACTGTTGAGGTGCAATGAAGTCCACTATATGGAGAAAAATCCTGGAATGTTTCCTTAAAAAATAATTTCTTCTCGACTGAACAAAGATAAAAATCTTGGATGACATATATGGGTTTATAAAAAATTGGGGTTATTTTTATGAAGTGAAGTAATCCTTCAAGCAAGACAATGCAAAATGGCAATATTCACCATTAAATCAATTATTATATTATTTTCTGAAATACTTGTTTGTGATTGGCCAATTGCAGCAAAATACATTTTTGGTTGGCTGTATAAGGGTCAGTGACAAAAACGGTTTGGCAAGATGAGAAATTCAAAAATCTTTTTAAAAAACTTGATTTAAAAGCATGCATCAGGTTTATTTTAATGCACATAGTGTATTTATGTTGAATTTCTGCAATAAAAAATTACATTTGCACCATTTTTATGAAAGTTAAGACTGAATGGACCTGAAAATGTCAAATGGTCTAACCGCCAGTTGCGCCAAAGAATGAGAAATATAAAATATTTTTCCACCTTGATGGCATGCAAGCATAATCATAAAAAATAATTGTATTAGTTATTTCTAGATGTAAATTTGAATGTGTTTTTGTAATATTTGTCCTGACATATGCTGAAAACAGCTTTGTTTTCTAAATAATCTTTGACAAATAATATAAAAATGTATTTTAAAAATATATATATTACACTAAACTAGATGATTATATTTTATTCCACATTTTTTATGAATATTATTTCATTTAAAAAATACTTGTTACACCACATTGCCATTTTTGCAATTATCCCCAAATATTCTTTCAAAATGAAATAAAACCTGAAATTTTACACTTACCCTTTTACATTTAATAGGCTTTATATCCAGCTGCACTACTTCCTGAACTTCAGCCAGCTCCTTGTTTCCTGTCTGCCATTATTGGCAAACTGATTAATCCAGGTGTGTCTGATTATTGTTGTTGTGACTACTGAGGTCAAGCACACCTGGATTAATCAGGTTGTCCAATAATGGCAGACAGGAAACAAGGAGCTGGCTGAAGTTCAGGAAGTAGTGCAGCTGGGCATAAAGCCTATTGAACCATACAGACACAAAATAATTAATGTCACATCATTGACCCATAACCGTATAATAGTATTTGTCTGTAGTATTTATTGGGCCAACAGCCATATACAAAATAGGATGATGCACACCCAACCCGTTATTATCTAATAAAAAACCCTTTGGTTGAAACAAAAGCCCTTGACACACACACAACATCCACGAAATATTCTTCAGTATTTCAGTCTCTACGTTGTATTTGCATCCATTTTGTAAGACACTTATTTACTTACTCCTTGCAGCATATTTATTCTCTCTCCTCGTTCCGTTGGATTTTTTCAGGCAGCCATCACACACAAAGCTAATTGGATGAAAGATTTGTATAGTTTTATAGATACAACACAGATTACAAATAAAAAAGATCAATATAAAATCAATTCGATCTTAGATTTTTAAAAACTTGCAGGGATCAGTTTAGTCACTAGCTAGACTGATAGACTAACAAATAGACTAACAAATATTTTTTTTTCTTTATCCTACTCAATTATTGCCTCCAACCATCAAACCCTGTTATCAAAGTTATTAAATAATAATGATTAAACAAATATCTTCCTCTATACAATCCCACATGTAAACATAAACTATCTAACCTACCGAGTGACAACTATAAGGTTATTTGTTTCAACTTTTCTAAAGATAAGCAACTAATACTTGATTATTTGTTGATTTTTTTTAACTTTCGTTCCAAATTTAAAAAGTGGCAAAATAAAACTTGCTCACCCTGTCGGCCATATTGTTTCATTGTGCAAGACACATATCTGATGCATTTTACGACCGCAGTCATTACACTCAACCAACCTGCAGAGAAAGAGCGGAAAATGTGTCAGACAACGAAAAGAAATCCATTTTGTGTTAAAGACGTCAGTAAATTTCCAACTCAGAATAAACAGCCGTTTTATTCGTTTAGAGAAAACAAATAATTAAAGGAAGTGAACATACAATTCAGGGTCCAGTGTGTCGTTCTTTTTCCTCTGAAACTGATCTTTGTTGATGGACCTAAGGAAAAAAGCGGGAGAGAAAACGGGATAGGCCGCAGAGTCGAGATGGTTGTGAAAATCGAAATGGATAAAAGTTTGCCGTAACATTTCATAAAAAGTGACATTAAAAGAACAAACCAAGTACTCACGTTTGAGGCTGTGTCGGATCATCTCCCAGGGATACGTTCTCCCCCTGAATTTCGTTGAAACACTTTTCGCAAAAGTGGTACCTGTCAGCAAGAAGCCCAAATTTGGGTGAACTACATCGTTCGCCAAGAGCACAGCCAATCACAGTGAGGGCACGCAGAAGCAGTCACCAATCAGGGCAGGCCAGGAGACAGGCGCACACACAGGAGAAGGCAGGTTCGTCGCCGGGAGCAGCCAATCATGAAGCAGGATTTTTGTGTGGGCAGATTGATTGATTGGTTGCGTGTAAATTTCGGAGCGGATGATTGGTCACATCAAAGCAGGCCAATGCAGACATCACAAGCGTTAAAAAAGGGGGGAGAGAAAGGGAGGGGGACGAGGGGGAGGGCAGAATGAATATTTTAAGAAGTGTGAAAAAACAAAACAGTTATGAGGGAAAAGAGCTACACGATGGAAAGGTGGAGAGGGGCGGGCCAAATGAAAACGAAATCAAATGAGGAAAAGCAAGGAGCAGAAGCAAAGCACAGATGATTTCCCTCACATCCACTGAGCTTCAAAAACTTGGTTTTACCCATAATGCCCAGCAGCGTGAGGGATCACAATGTACAGAGTTAACAAGTTTATGAGGAAGAATGAGGACAGGAGCAACAGAGACCCATCATCCTTTCAGTTCATTTTAAAGAGGGTCTTAGTACTAAAACAAAATACGAGACAAATGAAGTTAGTAGACCCTTAAGTTGGCAGCAGGAACTTTTGTTGAAGTTTTTGCCAGTTGGTGTCAGAATTTATATTTATTTTCCAACACCACTAGTACTTTTGATAATAAAGACAAGTTATAAATATTTAATAATAATAATAATAATAAATATTTTGTACAAAAGAAAATTAAGCATATTTAAGACCATTAACACGGATTTATACGTTTCACATCATGACATTATTAACGTCAATAAAGCAACCAAAGCCTCAGTACTGTAATGTTCATAGATATTTTATTTTATTATTATTTATTTCAGCTTTATTTTTATTAAACGACTAATCCACTTTAAAGATGGGGTCCATTGACTTTCATAAAAAATACTATGGTAAGTCAATGTGCCCATCTTTAAAGTGGACTACTCCTTTAATTACTGTAATATAAAGACAACACAACAGTACTGACAACTGGGTAAAGAAGCACTCTTTAAAGGGATAGTTCGGCCAAAAAATATATTAAACCAATGATTTACTCACCCCCAAGCTGTCCGAGTTGCATATGTCCATCGTTTTTCAGACAAATACATTTTCGGATATTTTAGAAAATGTTTTAGATCTTTCAGTTGATTAAATGTAATGTTACGGGATCCACGATCTTCAAGTCCAAAAAAGTGCGTCCATCCTTCACAAATTAAATCCAAACGGCTCCAGGATGATAAACAAAGGTCTTCTGAGGGTAATCCACGCGGTGTTGTTGTAGAAATATCCATATTTAAATCTTTATTAATGAAAATAACTACCTTCCAGTAGCGCCGCCATCTTAGACTCCTCTGTACTCAGGAGAGAGTATTAGCGTAGCGTACGCACTTTTCTTAGTGACGTATGACAAATTCGGAGGGCGGGGGTACAGACCAGCAGCAGAGTAGCCTCCGTAGGCTGCGTGAGCTCTCATCCTGAATGCGGACGCGACTAAGATGGCGGCGCTACCGGAAGTTAGTTATTTTAGTTTATAAAGTTTTAAATATGGATATTTCTACAACAACACCGCGCGGATTCAGAAGACCTTTGTTTATCATCCTGGAGCCGTTTGGATTTATTTTGTGAAGGATGGACACACTTTTTTTGGACTTGTAATGTTACGGGGTCCACGACCTTCATTTAATGAAAGATCTAAAACATTTTCTAAAATATCCGAAAACGTGTTTGTCTGAAAAACGATGGACATATGCAACTCGGACAGCTTGGGGGCGAGTAAATCATGGGTTTAATATCATTTTTGGCCGAACTATCCCTTTAACATTAATATTAAGTTCAATAGTCTTAATAACATGCCTTATTTTCTTATAATTATTTAATTACAATATGTAATAACGTAATATTCAAATACTAATATATGTAAGGGCTAAAAAAGGCCAGCCGGTTGTTATCACAAAATAAATCCTGACAGTGTGATCAGGAACATTGAAAGGATAACAACTGTCCGGATTTGGATTAGTCCAAATAATATGCAAATTTTCCTTTAGTTTCATCATTTTACATTAAATTCTTATGTTAACTATGCACATTTATCTTGACTTGATTAATAAGTATTAAATTGCAACTGTCGGCTGTGCTAGTAGATTCAGGCAGTTGTTATCTGGACAATGTTGTCACTGACCAATCAGAAACAAGCATTCCAGAGCACCGTGTAATGAATACACTAAAAAAGACAAAAGCTAATTTACCTGGAAAAAATGGCAAATATCTTTGAAAGTTTTATTATTAAGGCTGCCATTTTGTGTTAGTAGCTACCAACTTAGGTCACAGATCACAAACACTTGCTGACATATTCACCTGACAATACAGTGAATACAATTTTATTAACAGGACAAAACAAAACAAGACAGATTTTGGAGGCAATCACTTAACACAGACCCTCTTTAAAATGACCATTTGAAAATCAGAAAAGAGCAGAAATGTGAAAAGTGGTCTTTTTCACCACCAAAAGTCAAATCAACAGGCCTGAAATTTAACAACACCCTGATGGGGAACATATGTGCTCACAACAGCATAGCATTAAGTTTCGCAAAGTGCATATAAAAATCATACAACAAAGACTGAATAAAGTGCAGATACTTACCTGTGTGAGTGCGTGTGCGCAAATGTTATATAAATAATACGATATGACAATTCTTTAAGTTTGTAAAATCAATTAAAATTGAATTATATTTATATTTTATTTAATTAAATTAATGTATAACTATAAAATATACGTAAATATGTTTTTCAATCTGTCTGGAAAAAGACAGCATCACTGTGTCGGTGTCGTTTTTGTTAACAATTGCGGCATGCATACGCAATTTTTTTATCATTTCTAAATGTGACTGCGGAGCACAAAACCAGTCATAATTCACACGGGTATCAGTCCCTCCAGAAAAACGTGATCATGCAATCGCATAATTCAATGCATAATCAGCCAAGTCCGCATATTTATGCGGTGGCTGTATTTTTTAAATAAGTTTAAATACATTGCAGATTTCTTCTAGCAAAATATGCGGGGCTTGCATGATTTCATGATCCCTGCATTTTTGTAACAAAAATGTTGCATTTACTTGACACATGCACAGCCATGTCCCCTGTTGTCATGGAAATGTAAGGAAGTGACGTAATTACGCAACATCAATGAAAAGCTGCAAACAGTTTTTGCAAGTTCACGCAATTTTGGCAAACTCCTGCAATTTCATCGCATAAAACTGCATAAATATCCTGCTTTTTTTAAGAAAATGTGCCACGGGATCAAGGATATTTGCCCGCAATATTTGTGTTTTTCTGGAAGGACTGGGGTGTATTTGTAGCAATAGCCAACAATACATTGTATGGGTCAAAATTATATATTTTTATGCCAAAAATCAATGAGATATTAAACAAATCATGTTCCATGAAGATATTTTGTAAATTTCCTACCGTTAATATATCAAACATGTATTTATCATTAGTAATACGTGTTGCTAAGGACTTCATTTGGACAACTTTAAAGGTGATTTTCTCAATATCGATTTTTTTGCACCCTCAGATGCTAGATTTTCAAACAGTTGCACCTCGGCCAATGACCAATACATCAATGGAATGCTTCGCTTTTTTATTCAGTTCACAATAAAAAAATACCATTATAACTGGTTTTGTAGTCCAGGGTCACAAATATTCTGAAGTAGCTATACACAGGAAGAGTATGAATGAAATTTGGTGCAAATATATAGCATATTTAATACTGACCTGTTCTGATAGCTGAAGTACGCAGCGTCTCGAGGGATAGTACACAACTGTTTGCCATAGCAACAGAGAGTCTGAGGAGAAAACTCCAACTACAAGACCAAAAAAATAAACCATGGATTTAAAGAGAGACAAACTTATCAATAGTTTGGCCAAATATTTATTTTAAAGCAATAAGGGCTTCATGACCAAGTGTGTTTGCACACACAAAGAATATTCTTTGTACTTAAAGGTGGGGTGCATGATCTCTGAAAGCCAATGTTGACATTTGAAATCACCTTAACAAACACGCCCCTACCCCAATAGAATCTGGACCTTCTTTTGAAAGACCCGCCCCACACATACGCAACCCAGGCAATGATGACGTTAGTAGACACGCCCCTTACTGCTGATTGGCTACAAGTGTGTTTTGGTAGTAGGCCCGACTCCCTTTTTCAAAGCATTTTTTCAAAAATCACGCACCCCTCATTTAAAGCTTTAAATGCACATATCCCCATAATAATAAAATAAGGGAGACAATCTATATCAGTGGTTCTCAAACTTTTTCAGTGTGCGCCCCCCTTTGTGTACGGTGTATTCCTTCGCGGCCCCCCCAAAGAAAATTTATGATAAAAAAGTTCAAATTTTAATTAAACAAAACATTAAATTATACAAAGCAGTGCTGTCTTATTATTTTTTTTGGATTGATTTCACAGAATACATGATAAATGAATGTATTTTATAAAATGTCATAAAACTGGGGCCCCCCTGGCACAATCTCGCGGCCCCGGACCCCAGTTTGAGAACCACTGATCTATATGAATCTATATGAATACAAATATTTACAGATGCTATGCACATAAAATATTGCTAAGGAATATATATTATAGACAGTTTCATCGGACGCACGTGCGCTGTGGCAATACAAGTCTGGATCCGAAATTTACGTTATTTATTCTTAGCGGAGTTTACCGGGAGTTACATGCGGACCACAACAGCCGCTTGTTTATGTTGTTACTGCTGAAACCGTCTATATAATGCCAAGAATGCTAAACTGCTGTCAGTTTAATGTGTTAAATTTCTTTTGTATAAATAACTTCACTAAATTAAGTAAATAAGTGCAAAACTAGAAGCACTTTAACACTTTCTTTGACATAATTTATGACGTCTAACGCTCTGTGTGTCATTTATGATTTTTTTTAAAGACTAGCCGACCATTGCGGCAGATCCCACTTAATACGCGACTAATAAAAATGATGAATTGACAAATCGTGCAATTAATTTGTCTAACATTTTGATTCGCCCTTTGACAGCCTTAAAACAAAAACAAAACACGGCTCACCTTTCTTCCGCAGCAGTATCCCATCTCCTGCATAACGGGGTCGATTTCTTGCTCAAAGACCTCTGCCAGTTTGGAGCAGTATTTATACACCCGGGACGTCTTCCGGTTATACAGCCAAGCGTTATTAAACATCAGCCACACGTCATCCACGTACTGCCAAGGCTCCTGGTACTGACCCGTGTCCAGCTTACGCTTGATAGTCGACAAGTCCATGGGGTTTTTCACTATGTCAAAGTAGTCCTGGTACAGCGACCGTCATCACATCAAGATGGTGTCAAATTAAAGGATGAAGATCATGATCATCAGGTTAAAGGAAGAGGTGGTCCGGTGGGTTGAGAATCGGGGGAGAGAAGAAGGTGCAGGGGATAATGTTGAGCGCTGTAGAGAAGGTTCACATGCACAAACAGAGAAAAACGTAACAGACTCCCACTGCCTCACTCAAATCTGTACCCCATTTCTCTCTTGATCGCCCAGGCACACACACATATACAAACACAACACAACTCTGAGCCCGCGGAAATGGAGAATGTCTACTGAAGAACCAGGATGGGCAAAGAAATCTGAATTATGAGAGTTAAGGAATGCCTAGAAAATTACATTTGATATAAAAATGAAGCAGATGAGATTTTTTGCATTGCAACATTTTTTTGAACAATTAAGCACATTTAAATCTCATAAGTGTAATGTTTATACAATTAAAGTTGTAAGGCCACAACTATGATTTTTTTTTAAGCTGATGAAAAAAAAAATATTCTACCAAATATAATCTCTGGTGGATTTTTGAATGTTGTTTGACTGTTGTTGATTGTGGCATGGGCTTTTGAATGTCCGAATTAAAGATGGTAGCAGTCAGGAAGTGTTTTAAAGTCAAATAACCCATCCCCGTGTCTCCCGAGGTCGTGAATCAGTATTTCGTGAACCCTGATTTGTACACTGTTGACTTATTTTCCGGTGACGTGGCTGCTTAAGCGCGTTGTGATCATTCACAGATGTTACTCATCAACAACCGGCAAAACCAAATCTATCTGGCTGCGTCCGAAACCGCATACTGTGACAGTACGTACTGAATGAGATGAAGTACCTACATACTGACCGTTAAAACAGTAGGTACTGTATAGTATGAATCCTGGTAGTACGAATTAGATTTGGACGTACTACATCACATGACATACGTCGTCATCATGTCACATCAGCGCAAATACAGCCGCATCGCCCATGGCATCGCCGCTTTCCGGCATTTCCTAATATGACGATGCCTCCTCTTCTTCTTCGCTGGCTAACTCCTCTCCTGGGGCATCACGGGATAGTGAAGTGTCCGTCGTATGCACACTTCAAAATCTAACCGAAAGTAGTTGGTCAACCTTGTACTTTTCGCCTACTGTTTTTGGAACACTATGAATTCAGACATACTACTCGCCTTGCCTACTGCTTTTTGCCAACTATATAGTATGTAAGTAGGCGGTTTCGGACGCAGACGAATATCTGACTAATGTTGCGTTTACACCAGCCGCGGTAGAGGCGGCAAAACCGCGCTATTCACGCGTAGTTGGACGCTTGAACATTTGAGTTCACTCGCTTCATTCGCGCGTGAAAGCCGCACATGAAATTCTAGTCATTCGAGAAATTCACGCGGAAATTCGTGAAATGGAAGGGGCTTCTGCGACTCCGCTGAGACTCTGCCACTCCACACGCTTCCAGTAATCACGTCACTACTACAGCAAGGTCCTGATTGGTTAACGCTGCACGAAAATCCGCTGAAGTTCAGATTTTTCAACTCGCACGTTTCTCGCGGCAACGCTCAATTCGCGTTCCGCGCCACGCTTACCACGTGTACCGCACTGCAGGATAATAGTCAACATGTTATTGCTTCTTTGCATTGACTTAACATGTAAATCACCCGGGCTTGCCGCCTCTACAGCGGCTGGTGTAAACGCAGAATTAGCGTTTTTCACAATGTACGGTTTTAAAATTTTCATTATTCTCTTTAATATCCGTGCATAAAATTGGAGGAATATAATTACATTTTAAATATAAAAAATTATTTACAATTTTAAATAAATATTATTTTAAATATTGAGTAGATTTTGGTTCCTTACTGTGTTGCCTTTATAAAAGTTCTGCCGCATTTCATGAAGTTTATTGAGTTAACTTGCGCAATTTTCAGTTGGAAAGCTTCAGAAAAGGTCACGTGAATTCCGGTTAGGGAACATAGCGACCATCGATGCTAACTGGGTTTTGCGTTGCATTTTCGGAATTTAAGGTAACAAACGTTCCAGTGCACTGGAACAATTTTGCGAATGAGACAGCTCTTAAATGGACGACTCCCTGATCAGTGCCCTGACTACTGAACAAGGGGAGCTGATTGAGACACAGGGTATATTGAATACAGCAAGCTGCCTTTTGCAGTTAGAATTTGGAGGTAAGATTTTCGGAATTAAAATCAAAGTGCATTTTTGCAACTACAACACTGCTGCATGCAAGTTTTGAATTAACAATGTAATCGTCAAAAAGTGCATCCACGCTAATAGACGACATGTAACTTTTTTGCATGACAGTAAAGAGAATATGAGGTAAATGTGCTTAATTGTAATGCAAGCGATCTTTATGATCCTAAAATTAGGCTTCCTTTATGATTGGGGGTTAAATATGGCTTTAAAATTTCTTCAGGATATTCAACCCAATGGTCATTTACTACTTGGTCATAATGTACAATGAAGAAAATATTAGCCATGCCTTCTCCAAAGCAGAAAAATTAAGGTCTGGAGGAATAGTTTGATATCTAAAAAGGAAAAACGGATTTAAAATTAATCCAATATGCTTAATAAAAAAAATCATTTGCTCCTGTAAAACTGTGGCATTGTAAGGCTTTAGGGTACAGTAAGCTGAGATGAGCATGTCGGGTGATATCTTCACAAAAACATTAAATACACCAGCTGAAGCATTTACACCACAAAAGCATAACTGGAATCGCTAACCTGATATTTCAGCTCCAACAAAACAAATCAAAGACTTTATGTTCAGGCATTGACCCCAAAGTATTCAGGTTGTGTGTTATTAAATTGTACTTAATTTAATTCATATACCTACTAGCAATTTTTGATGACTTTGATAATCTGCAGCGTTTTGGTTCATTTCAGTACATTTTTAGATCAAGAAACGTCAATCAGACAGAGATATCCAATTTTACGCAATCCACTGCTAGCACATGACATAGTCGCAAAAACAAAGTTTAGGGTGTTTTCAGACCTGTAGATCGATTGCTTTTCTCCGAAACTGGGAGTTAAAACGCTACAATGTTGCAGCTTCGTGTTGGTTCGGTTTGCATTCACAAGGCAATTTTCCAAACAAACCAGACTTTGTTAAAGAGCACCAATGATCCAATTCAAGATTTTACATTTCCTTTGTTGTGTAAGTGTGTATTAGTACACGATATGCAAAAGGTGCATACACCAAAAGTAAACGATGACGCAAGTTATCGTCTCCAACGTAAATCTCTTTTCTTGGACTACAACAAACACATAGATTGTAGGCAACAGTTTACTTCCTAGGATTGGTGATGTAGACAAGATCGACATTATCATAATTCATCTTGCTTTAAATACTCACAGCCTGTAAGTTAACTCCTGTTAGCATTGCTGTTAGGAATGAATGGGGCTAGGCTAAATGCTAACACATTCATAACACGCTGTACAGAGCACGCATTGAAAAAAGATAGGTATGTATTCATTCGTCTAAGTTGAGGTAATAATGTAGTTTAATATGGCAAAAGGGTAGACTATTCCTTTAAATATTGTTTTTTTTTTAGTTCAATAAATGTTACTTTTTTAAATTGACACTTGTAACATTTGGCATCATCGTGTCATTTTTATGATGTAAATTGAGTGAGCAAAAGCAGTATCAGCGCCAAATATCGCCTCAAGAAAATCGGCAGCCTGTAGCGGTCATCAGCTAAGGCTGATGAAACAAAAATCGGTATCGGGACTCAAAAATCCATATCGGTCGATCCCTAGTTCACATATGCCTAAACTAACCGAACCAAGGGAGAAAACGCAGCAGGTTCTGAAACAAAAGCTCAGGTCTGAAAACACCCTTAAACCCATCTTTTAAAATTACAGTACACTTACAAGGATTTTGACTTTATCTGTGTTCACACAACCATATTAATCCTTTACACAGATTACATATCATACAATGGGGTCTACGCCAATGCAAGGACAGACAGAGGTGTTTCAAACAAACACTGATCTGTGATCAGTAAAAAGAGTTGTAATATATAAGACTAGGACCAGATGGACAGAAACATTTAACTACTTAAACTTTTTTTTTTTTAAGTCAAAAAGGTTTTAATGTTTGTTTGTCACACCTCAGATACAGCCAGAGTCAACCAAACTGTTTCTGATGCAGCAAAATAACCAAAATAGCGAGTGATTTAAAATGCAAGAGAACGACTAGCATCAATTACTTGTGGACGAATACTAGTAAAGAAAATGAAAGCCAAAAGGTACTTGATACAATTAAGTCAATCTCTGGTTTTGGTTATGTTGCAATTTAGTTGACTCTGGGATTAAAATAACAGCAACTGAGCTTAGCAAGAGGCTTTTATGTGGCAAAATATAAATAATGCATTTAAAAAAATAAAGCTATGATGGATAACAGCTCAGGTTTGGTGATGATGAATTACATGAGTTTAGGCAGATGGAAAAAAGTGCAAGAAAGGTGAAGCAAAACGATTTGATTTACGAAACAAGGCATCAGGCTATAACAGCCGATTATTGGACACCAAGCAACCTTGGCGTTTTAGATTTCTAACAAATTTGTTATGCAAAACTATTTTATTTTAAGCAACTGATTTATTTTCACATTTTATAATTCATTGTTGTTATATTAGTTAAAACACCGTTCAGGTGTACAGCTTAACATATTTTATTCGTTAATTGAGGCACCAATTTGACTATTTGCTGATAAAACAGATGTTCATAGCCTGTGCTGCCTTATTTACGCACGTCTCTTCAAACTTGTTTGACAGAAACGCTACACAAGCAAGCTTGCAACATCTCTCTCACGTCAACACACAAACACACAGCAGCATACAGAAGAGAGAGAAGGAAACAAAGGTAAAAGACTAATGAGGCTAAAACTGAAAAGCGCTAGGTTGTTTGTAGCGTAATGCGTGTCAGCGCAGGCCCTTACCAGGTTAGTTTTGTTACTAGTTCGAATACGTACGGGTATTCCCAGTAACTGGGGGTCCACCGGCTGCCGGAAGGGCAGCGACTCGGGATCCTGCCGGTACAGAGCTTCCAGAGTGGGCATTAAAGCCTGGCGGAGCTCGTCTGGCTTAAAGACTGATGACAAAAAAACACAGAAATCAGAATTGAGTTATGGACATGGTTTTTGTTGACAAACTTGGTAACATTTTACATGTATGCATTTGGCAGTTGATTTTATCCATAGCGCCTTTCAGTGATATTTGGGTTGCTAACGCAATGGTCCACAAATTGATGGACAGGAACAGCTATTAGATCAGCATATTTTTCGTAGAAAGAGACATTGAATGTCATTTGATAACAAAGTGAAATATCATGACTCAATATAAAATAATATAAATCAATAAACCACAAGACGATCAAACTATAAAGTGTTCAGTGAATGTATGAAGGTGCAAGGGTTAATTTAACGCCCACCTTTCTTCTTGCTTTGCGTGTTTGCAGGAGTGCTGTTTGCTCCCTCTTCCTCTTTTGGCTCAGTCTTCACCTCTGGCTTCTTGTCCTCTTCCGTTGACCCGGTCAGTGTTTCCATTGGCTCCGTCTTGCATTCATCACCGTCAGGCTCCTCCTTCTTTATAGAGCAGACCTATCAAAATCAAGTTCGTGATTGAGTAAACTCTCAGTTAACAGATGAAATTCAAACAAACTGTCTTAGCATCATTATACCTCTGGTTTCTCCTCCATCTTGATCTCACTTTGCATGGCAGCCATTTTCCCTGAGGCTTTATCCTCCGTGTCATTCTCATCCTCCTCTTCCTGCTGTTTGACCTCAGTTTTGGGGTCAGCTGAGGCGGTGGGGTCGGATGATGTCAGCTGCGAGCTTGGGTCAGTGCTGCTGACCGAGGCAGGGGTTGATGCCTGACCGTCCGCGGTATGAGACGATTTCTGAGATAGCTGAGGAGGAAGAACAGCCAATGAAAAACGAGAGGCAAGAGGAACGGCCAAGCATCAGAGTGAGAGAACAGCCAATGATAAAACAATACAGGAAATAAAAATATTGCAATTTAAACTGTGTGTGACCAATAACAAATAAGAAACGAGAGCCAGAAGGACCAACCAATAAAAAATAAAGACAACATCCGATAAGGAACGGAAACAAGACAGATGCTAAACAGCGACAAACTGGTAAAAACAAATTTACCAGAAAATGCAACAAGCACAAAAGCCTAAATCATAACAATTATACTCACAGGAGTGTGTGGGTGTGCACAAAGCCCCTGGGCATTCTGGGAAGGTACAGATGATGGCTGTCCCGTATTAGGGCCTCCAGCAGCTCCGCCTCCGTGCGCCGGCTGCGGTATCTGACTGGGTTTTTCCGAGCCCACCCCTTGTGCCACCGGGGGCAGCTGCGTTGCCGGTGGGGCCATAGTGGTTGAAGAAGTGGGGGTGTGGGGTTGGGGGGTCTGGTTACCGGGCAACTGCGGGGGCGTTTGGTGCGGGGCAGGGGTGGGGGTGAGGCTGCGTGCAGGAGACGGGGAGTTTTGGCGTAAGGGAGGACAGTGCGTGTGCAAGCCAGCCTGTTGAGAGGGTAGGGGTAAGTTGGACGGAGGCCCCTGAGGGCCGACAGCGCTTCCGGGGCCCGAGACTGCAGGCTGGGACGAAGCTACAGGATTACTGACACTCAGCGATGGAGTCGACATCTGATTTGGTGACTACAAATAAGACAAAAATGAACACATTAAGAGTGAATTCTAGTGGTAGTATTTTACTAGGACTAGATGATGCATCAGGTATTTAAAATGTGAAAGGAATTTTTCTAGCAAAGCAAATCAGAGCCTGCTCTTCAACGCACAATACCAATGTTTACCATAGCAAGTTATTTAGCAAATAATTAAAAATTTACTTCTTTTACTGTATGAAAGACAAGCAGCTCAGGGAAATAGTAAATCATACAGGTTTGGTACAACATGAGTACATTTACATTACATATTTTAATTCTGGGTGAAATGAAATGAGGGTCCATTTAATACATTTAAAACCAAACATCTAAAACTTACAAAGCAGATAAAAATGTAAATTTTTAAAAGTATACATTTTTAGCTATATCACTTATGCTGCATTTACACCGACCGCGGTAAGGGCGTGAAGCGCGAGTGATTTCAATGTTAAGTCAATGTGAAGACGCGTTGACGCGCGTCAGGAGGTCCCGCGGAAGAGGCGTTCGGCGCGGCGCGGAAGACGCGTTTCCGCCTCTTTCGCGCGTGAAGCTCGGGCGAAAGGCGCGAATTGAGCGTTGTGCGCGGTACGCGCGGTAAGCGCGAATGGTGCTTTTTGTGCATCTTGCGGTTCACGCGAATTTGCGGCTGACGCCCGAGTTGAAAAATTTGAACTTTGGCGGAATTTCGCGCCGCGTTAACCAATCAGGAGCCTGCTTGCTGCTGTGGTGGCAGCCCCACCCGGAGTCACTCACTCAAGCAGTCACTCGAAGCTATATGACACAAGTTGTTATTTCTATAGTGGAGACAGGAATAAAAAGGACCTCGCTTGGAAGAGTGTCAGTAAGGACTTTGGGCAACTTGGTAAGTTGTAATACACGCTTCACTTTTGAGTCACGTGACGTTTATCTACCCGCGCCGTTTATTTTTCCCCATAGTAAGGTTACCCAATACAAAACTGGTAACTCTCTTGATAAATGCACAAGTAACATCAGTCATCTTACAAAACAGACACTCGCACAGCAGTTGCCCCTCCCACAAGAAGCGGATTTTGCTTCGGACGCGCGTCAAATGCTTGCTTTTTCCGCGCGTCTACTCCGCTCTACACGCGCGAATGCATCCAAATTGTTCAAGCGGCAAACCACGCGCGGTAGACGCGATTTTGACGCCCAAACCGCGTTTGGTGTAAACTCAGCATTATATTTAATTTAGAACAAAACCATGGGTTTCATTAACCAAGCATGCGTACACGCAAATTTGTGTGTGAAATGTGCGTACAGACTCTCACAAACTAATCATGATTTAAAGGGGACATATCATGAAAATCTGACTTTTCCATGTTTAAGTGCTATAATAGGGTCCCCAACCTAGAAAACGTGAAAAACATCAACCCAGTAACTTAGTTTTGGTAATATGGCTCCCCTTGTGATGTCAGAAGGATATAATACCGCCCCTTAATCTGCACTATCCAACCACGGCACTGCAATTTAGTGCAGATATCAGCTCATTTGCATTTTAAAGGACACACCCAAAACGGCACATTTTGCTCACTCCTACAAAGTGACTACATGCTATAATAAATTATCTGTGAATTATTTTGAGCTAGAACTTCACATACGTACTTTGGGAACATCAAATATTTATTTGACATCTTAAAAAGATGTGAAATGTCCCCTTTACCAAAAACAAAAATGTCTTCCAAATGTACCAAAAAATGCAAGAACAACTTATAATGTATGTGATTATTGCATATGTGTGGTTAGGCCTGGGGCGGAAACCGGATTACCGCCATACCGCGGTCACGTGACCCATGCCGCGGGTCTGAGCTCCTCACCGTCATAACCGCAAAAAACAAACAAACTTGAAACATTGGTCTGCACTTGTGTGTATATGTGGGGATGTTATAGACGCAGCTTGTTAACAACTGCAACTTGTTAACAACCGCAACTTGTTAACTGAACATTAACTGATATGATTTTAATATTAAATTGTCATCGAGTAGAAATACAGGTGACGTTGTCTGTCACTCGTTAAAAGTAATACAAACATTTTATCTAATTTGACCGTGCAAACAACCGCAACAGATCAACAACAGAATCAGGTTTCATACATTATCAAATTTTCACGCAACATAAAGAGCACGCGATCAGTCCGAGGATTAATATCCAAAGAGATTAGATTGTCTCTTTTTTCATCTAGCCTACAGCAGTGGCCATTTCTAAAGCAGGACACATTTCAAAAGGTTTTGCTTTTGCGTCTTCTTTCTCTGTTTGTGGAAAAAGACAGATGTTTAGGTGAGGGTCGAGAACAGAAGTGTACTGTCCGAGCACGTGCAACAGAGGCGGACCGCCCAGGCGCGCGCGAGACAGACGGACCGCGTCATCTTGCGCACACACACGAGTCTCAGTGCAGCTTCCCAGCTATACTCAAGCACGGACACATATGCAGTACAAGTGATTTCTCATACAAATGTTTATTTTACCAGACCATCAGGGCAGGAATAATTCGCGTCATTTACAGGCTATTCACAAATTAAGGATAAAAAATTGCCAAATGTCTGTAGGACATGTGGACACGCACAATGCGTTAAAAATTTTTTTTAACTGATAATATTAATTGTTCAAGTTGTTGAATGTTGAAACTGAAGAAATGTGGAAGGAAATAATATTCACTTTACGTGTTCCTTAAGTAATTTGCACGTGTTTTGTATTGAAGATAAATAAATCATGTTATTTAACTCGTTGTCTTGCCAATAAACCGCAGGAATTTGTTGATTACCGACCGCGGTAAAAAAAAATACAAACCGGCCCACCCCTATGTGTGGTAAATGATTAAATACTACAATTACAACATACATAATATATCACTAATATATAATATTTACGCATCTTTTGTATTATATTATGCATACACAAATAAAGAAGATGCACGTGATGACTCACTTTTTAAATCCCTATAAGATTCACATATTGTAAATGTAATGAGAAGTTCAAATGTCAATCACTTTTTTCTAGGCGTCCTGTCTTTTTCATTTTAGATATATGTACGCGGATGTTAGTTGGGATATACGTGCTTTTGCGCAACTATTCCTACGTGTTTATTTACAGAATGTTGATTTGTTATATGCAACAGTAAAACATGGCTGTTCACTTTCAGAAGTTGATGTGATGCTTTCTTTACCCAGAATTATAATGCATAAGTTGGTTTTGTAATTTTTTTTAAATATTACTTGTATACAATTTAAACTGATTTTAGAAAAACAACAACACTGTATCGAATATCAGCTTGCATTTTTCCCTTCAATATTGCACAGCCCTAAAGATTATTGTCTCTGGTAAAATCATATAAATATTATTTTAATGAGTTTAAGAACGAATTTTTGTGCATAGTGAATTAGCGGAAATTTTTAATGTAATGTTCAAATGTGCAAAAATGTGTATACGATTGTTATTGAATAAGACGCATTGTTTGTATACTAAATAACTCGACACAAACCACAACTTACGCTCCTATGTTTGACTTTTAAAAGGAGGAATTTGTTCTGTCCCCCAAGATAGTCTGGGGTTTTTTTCTCCTAGGGGGTTTTTCAACTCGGGGAGTCAGTCTTCTTTGGCTTAACTTAGCACCCTCTTCTATACGTTACATTAGAAATACAATCTCTTATAATGTTGATTCATAGCCGCAGCAAATTTAGCTGCTTATGCTATCATGTATTATGTTATGCTATCTGTCGATTCTCTGTGCTTTTCACTGCTTCTATTAACTCTTTCACCGCCAGCGTTTTAAAAAAAGTTGCCAGCCAGCGCCAGCGTTTTTCATGATTTTCACCAAAGTTTAATGCCTTCCAGAAAATGTTCTTCTTTATTGCGGAAAGACGGAAAATCTCGTCATTGGCGGGGAAGCGTTTTCTCTTAATTGACCAGATATCTCGTCAATGGCGGGGAAAGAGTTAATGTAAAGCTGCTTTGAAACAATTACCATTTGTGAAAAGTGATATATAAATATAAATTGAGATAGAATCACAGCCGTGTTTAAGAGAGAAAAAAAAGAGAAAGAGCTTCCCTACCATTTTGTTTAAACAGTATTTATAATATTTAAACACTATATAATCATATTGTTATTAAAGTATAAAAAAAAATGGTCAATGTGTAACATTAGCTGACCTGTGGGATGGTTGCCTGTCCTGCAGGCTGGTTTAGGCCAGCCGCACTCTGGCCTAGTCCGGCACCCGTGCCTGGAAACTGGTTCTGCATGTACTGGTTTTGTATCTGGGTTACGTTGGGCTGAGCCATACGAGGTGCTCCCTGCATACTCATCTATAACACAGAAGATGCCAATTAAACATAACACATTTTGTGGCAACTGTAAACCACAAGTTAAGTTGAGTTGTTACCTGATTGAGATTTGCTCCCATTGATAGAGTCGGTGTTGCCCTTTGACCCATTGGCTGCTGCATTCCCACTTGAGCAAACTGATTCATACCTGCACAGGTGAGGATAACACAAAATGTATTTACACATGTGCTCCACAAATCTGTGCTTTAACTAGAATCCATTTAATGAGTGTTTCATACCTGCAGGATTCTGCATTCGGTTGACCATCTGGCTGGGTGCAGGGGGTTGAGCTAGGGATGAATCTGAAAGGGGTCCATCTATAAAAGAGTTTAATTTATAATAGCATCTATTAAAAACAAACAGCATTCATGCGATTACAGCTGTGTGTTTGAGTTAAATTTATAATGGGCAAAAAAAATGAATGTCACTACATTAAATAAAGTACAAAAAGAAGGGGTCAACTGCAGTTGCAGTTCTGAATTCAAAATGTTCATAAGTGATTTTATTAAAATTTTTAGTACAATTAAGGGTGATTTTAGTAACAAATTTGTATGAATTCAATTGTTGCAGGTGTAATTATCACATAACGACAGGTTTTTCATTTAGTGGGAGCTTTTAACTAAAGTAACTAACAAACTATTTGACCTAATAACCAACAATATTTGTAGTACATAATGCTGAGTATAGAGTACTAACAAAATGAAAACTGCTTCGTAAAGGCGGGGTGCACGATCTCTGAAAGCCAATGTTGACATTTGAAATCACCTAAACAAACAAGCCCCACCCCAATAGAATCTGGACCTTCTTTTGAAAGACCCGCCCCACACATAAGCAACCCAGGCAACGATGTCGGTTTGTAGACACGTGCCTTACTGCTGATTGGCTACAAGTGTGTTTTGGTACTCAGTCCGACTCCCTTTTCCAAAGCGGTCTTCAAAAACCGTTCGCCTTGCCTTTAAAGTTTGTTGTAACATTAAGGGGCGGTTTCTGGGACAGTGCTTAAGTCTAGTCCGATACTTAAATCCTTGTTTGACCTATCCTAACTAAAAACAGCTTGCACTGACATCTCTTAAAATAAATAAGTGCCATTATTTTGTCTCAATTTGAGACAAAATAATTGCACTGATATATTTTGACAAGATTCACACCAGTGATGTTTTTGTAAGGTTTTGTAAACCAATGCCTAGTAGTTGCTTAATCTAAACCCTGTTAGGGACTGTATACAAATATGGTGTAGGTACGTACTGGGTGGCTGTGTCTGATCCATCCTGGTTGATGCTTGAGGTAGGGCACTGTTGGGCATGCCAGGTTGAGAAGGCACCATGCCCTGTTTCTGCAGCCTGGTTCTCCTCTTCTCCTCCAGCTCCTTCTGGATCTTATAAATCTTTTCCGCCAACAAGTGGTAATACTCGGCCTGGAAGAAACAAATGCTCTTAAGCATCTCTCTATCTAAAATAAATGCCTAAAGCCTGGAGTATAATCCATATTATTAGTAGAGTAAACATGTTTTTTGTTTAGCAAGTAAATAATCTGTTTTTAATACATTCTCTATTAAAATTGCATACTATAGATGTATGTCTTCTCACCCTGCTGTTGGCAGATTCATACATATCGCCCTCCACTTTGCGCGCATAAGCTACAAGATTCTCCATTCGCCGATCCTTCAGTGCTGCAGGGTCTGGAGTTGGGAAGATAGCCTGCACTCTACTCACACACACCATACATATGGGAAAAAGAGGAATAGACAGTTTGGCATTGTAGTTCCTGCAAACATCTGCATCCCCGTGTGTTTGTGTGTGTGCGTTACTCACAGTTTGTGCACGAGGTGATTCCGGAGGTCTTGTGTGATGTCTTCATGCCAGCCTTTTCTCATTCCCGCAGACGGAGGTGCGGCTGTCGCAGTGCACCCCATATTACCAAGACTTGAAGTATCATTCATCAGACTAAGAGGGACAGAAAGAAAGACCAGTGTGCTTACTCGTGTCATTACATAACATGACCAATAATATACTTAATTCTGATATTTTACCATAACCACTGCATATCTAAGGCAACGGACTGCTCATCCGGGACTTTTTTTACCGGTGCTACTTAAAAGGTCATGAAGGTCACAAACTCATTTTTTTGAGATCTTAACAGATCGTGTCGCACATCATTTAAATCGTAATAGCTGTAATCGTTGTCCATCCCACCAATGTGTGTGTTTACACTGTTGGTGTTCAAATTAGCTGTATGTATTCACTTAACTTTTTCCCCGCCAAGAGAAAACGCTTTCCTGCCAATGACGAATTTTTCCGGCAATCCACATTTCCGCTATAACCCTTAAGCAACCCCTTAGGGCAAACAGTAAGAACTCCATCCATGTGTTACTCATCACTCTGAATCTGATCTTTATCAAAAGTCCTTCCAAAATGCAATTATCTCATCTTTTTGCTCAAATTTTTTTTTTTTTTTAAGAAACCTATATACCCAAATATGGTTATATTTAAGAGGTGATAAAAGAGAACAAATTAAGGTAGGATGAAACTCATAAAAAAAAATGCTGGCGCTGACTGGCAACTTAAAAGAAAAAAAAACGCTGGCAGGGAAAGAGTTAAAGTGGCATGAAACCCCCGGTTCAGCAATGCTTTTTCACAAAACTTTCAGAAAAGGGGCTGTGTTAATGTTGGATTGCATAAAAGGGGAGTTTCATTAAGTGAATAAATACTGCTAATTTGTTCACCGACAATGTAAACACCGACATTGGTGAGATGGACAGCGATGCCGAGAGCAGCAGCTACAGTGGTACTGAGAGCAATGAGGAAGCAGAGGACTCCCCCCCACCAAAATCCCCTGAATCACACTGTGATCAGAACGATGACAGTCCAGGTCCACTGCCTTATCAGTTTGAACCTTTGGACCCTCACGTGCCAACAGGAGAACGTGAAGACGAACCAGATGAAGCGTCAGTACTGCCGCTCCCTATACGCAGACTACGCAGTTTGCGTAGGGCACCAACTCACAGGGGGGCACCATCCCTATTGCTCAAAAAAGAAAAACGTTTTATTCTGTATACTGTGTATATTAATTGAAAAAACACACATAAAAACGTTTTACAGCATTTTGCAGTGAATGCAGTAAGCACATGCGCCGCCCTATCCCTGCATCTTCCGTGCTTCCACATCATTGCTCCTGACTGCATATGATCATAGTTGTGTTCGACTTCAAACGGCGCTGATCAGATCGGCCATTTATTACATCAAAGTACTGAAAAGAGTGATTCGAAAGCATGTGGAGTTGTCTGCTCACACGATATTGATGTCTTTCGGCAATCGGTCTCCGCAGTGCCGTTAAAAGTGGAACACACGGTCTGGCTCCAAAATTTATCACGTCTATCAATTTTAGATCTTTATAGTCTTTTTTTCATGGATAATGCCTTAGTGACATGCATTCGTACTGTGCAACTTAACTTTCCAAACTGAAAAAACAAAATGCTCCCAAAAATCCCTTAGTAATATAATTTGTGACAGTTATAACTGTTTTTAGTGATGTGCAACACGTATATCTGTTAACATCTCAAATAATGCGTTGTTGACCTTCATGACCCTTTAATGGAACTCCCTTTTTATGCACTCTCCACCTTTTCTCTCGCAGTTAAAAACACCTGTTTTTGGAAAGTTTTTCCAAAAAAGCACTGCTGAAACAGGGGGGTTCATGACACTAAGTGGTACACATCAAAGTAATAACTACTAAAACATTTAGGAGTGGTTTTCTGGACAGGGATTAGCTTAAGCCAGGACTAGATCTTAGTTTAATTAGGAAATATAACATTACCTTAGTGCATTTTAAAGCACACTAAAGTATTTTAAGATATGTCAGTGCAAGTTGATTTCAGCTTGAACAGCTCTTGGGTTAATTTTAGTGTAGGACTAGACTAATCCCTGTCTGGGAAACCAACCCTTAGTCTCCCTGTGGTGAAAATCAAGTTTTTAAAGTGGGTGATTTACATTTTTAAGTCAATGCAAAGTTGCGAATAGGCATCCTGTGGGGCAGTAAGAGCAAATGGCGCGGCGCAAATGGTTGAAAAAATTGAACTTTGGTTAACTCGGCACCAAAATCCAACAATTAGGAGCTTGTTCAAGCAGTGACGTGATTAAAGAAAGCGAGCGGAGGTAGAAAAACAAAACAAGGCAGGACGATCATCATCGCTATACGAAAGTGAGTGAGGATGTCGAAATCTTGTAAGTTTACTCAACTTGAGCTATATAAGCCCATCCCATGACGCAAATCTATGCGTGAATGTCTCGAATGACTAGAATTTCACGCGCGAATGAAGCAAAAACTCAAAATGTTCAAGCGTACAACTACGCGCAAATAGCGCGTTTTTGCCGCCTCTTCCACATCTGGTGTGAACACACAGTAACAGTTTAATATAACGGCAGTTATTTTAACCTTTGTCAAATAAAAGTGTGCACTTAGAAAATTGTTTTGTTACTGTTACAGTATTATAAGTTTTTTTTATTAATATTATTCTGCATTTGTTGCGTATGTTTCTAAGGTTGATTAATTAAAATCTACATTAACGCTTCATATTTCCTAAAAAATAAAAGTAATATTTTTTTTAGTTCTATATTTATTTTAAATAAGTCAGAAAAATCTCCGCTGTGTCCAGCAGACAGAGGGTGGGTGCGTACAGCAGGTGGCGCAACTTATGGATCCCGGAAAGGCTGGACCATCTCATTTCAGTTCTCTTATGAACGAGTCCTCGATTTCGAAGATGCCTCCTTCGAAAGACCCAGCCTTCGAATTAGGACACAGCTGATAAGGAAGTCTGAGGTATTGTGACTGAGTGTGGGCAAGGACTAATTTGCATATCAATGGTTAAGGGTAGAGTTAAGCCTAAAGTATTTTCCAGCCATCTGCGCGCCGCCCGTATGAAGCAATTTCATCATCAGGAGGGTCACCGGTCGTACGCACACCCCATCCGCATGCAGCCCAATTTTTGAGACCATGCAGACAGTACGCGAACAACAGCACATGCGCAAGAAAAATGTTAAGATAGGAGAGTCCACTATAAAACATACACACTATTTAAGTTTGAAAAAAACATTTTGATTATCAAAGATAAGCTTTATATGCTAAAATTATCGACTACAGGGGGACTAATCACAAATCAATATTTTATGTGCAATTGCTTACTTGTATGTAAATGCATGAATGAGTAGTATAACAAGCAAACCCCTTTAGGTGGATACAAGACCAACTTGATCCCCTGTCTAGGTTTATTTAGCAAAAATGACCATCTGACTGTCCATTATCCCTTACAAAGTGTCAAACCGCAAACTGAAGCAGCACAGATGAGGTGCCGCTCCACTGAGCTCCAGTGATGTCCATTACCTCTGAGCTGTCATGTTTCTGTGCAGCATGCCGTCTGGAAGCATCCCGGGATGCTGGTTTGTCATCTGAGCTCCGACTCCACCATTCACTCCCATAGGGTTTCCACCTGCTGGGATGCATGGTATAAAACATTTTGTACTCTTGTTCATGTGACACTTCTTAAACATACAGTAAGATTCACCACAACCAAGTCAAATTGAATAATTTACGTGCAAAATACATGTACACACTGTGTAATTAATCTGTGTCATTCAAAATGTGCTACAGTATACTGATCTGTGTGTTTGGTGCCTTAGTGAATGCTTAAGTATATAAAAGGTCTTTTTTAGGCAATGTAGACACGTACCCATATTATTAAGTGGCCTAATACCAGGTTGAGTTGGCACAGAGGTCTGTTGATTCTGATTGGCTGCTTGATTGCCCTGGTACGTGAGCCCAAGCGCAGCGTACGCCCTTTCAATGGAGCTTGGGTCAATCTGACTGGGCGGGTTCAGATTTGGGGCTGAAGGCTGGCCACCAGGTAAAGACACACCTAATGGGCCACCCATGCTCATACCAGCTCCTGCCAACAGAGCTAAAGAGAGAAATGCATAAATGACTGATACAAACAGAACATGACAGACTGAGACACAACCTTGTTGCATTTGCACAGTGAATCAAATGGGGGGTCAAAGAAGTCGGTAACACCTATAGACAAATTTCGTGTTTGCAAACAGAGATGACGTTTTTGTGGGCGGAGCCAAACTGGTTGCAGAAAGGGACTGCTCCGCAGTAGCGGTGAGAAGTGTTTTAGCATTAAACCGTGATTTTATGGATCCGGTGTTCTGTCGAAGTCTGATTCCACTATGTTTCCCTTTAGTGCAATGTTTCTTATAGCGTTTTAATCGCGTTGCGTTTATTTTTAAGATAAATAAAAAGTTTAAATGGCTTGGCTACTGGTATGCATGTATGTAATTTATATGTATTGTTCTTTTTTGCTAAATCAATTATTTTTTCAAGTCTGAATTGCTAAAGTACATATACAGCAATACTATCATGTATTCTATATAATAACGTTTATTAAATATTTCATCATTTTCCTGTTTTCTATTAATTCTTCCTTATATTTATAGCCTACGTGTTTGTTCTAAAACTATTATAAGAGTATTATGTTTACACACAAATTAAAAAGGCCTGTTTATATATAAATAACACTTTACATCATGTGTGTGGGGGGGGCTATATTTATATATTTATTAAGTATGTAAACATAATAATTTTAGAACAAACAGGAAGAAGACATAAGCTAAGAGGAAATAAAAAGAAATAATAGAAATTTATGAAATATAATTTTTTTGTATATATGCTTTTTAAGTATAAAAAACATTTATTCTAAAAAAATTATAAACATAACGTGATAAAAACGCTATAAGAAATACACGGAGGAAACAGACTTCCACAGAACACCGGACATCTTCTATACTTATTTTCTATTCTTCTTATTAATAAATTTCCATATGATTTCATCACTCCAGTCTGTCCGTTTAAGGGCTTATTGCAAACACAAACACCTACGTTTATCTTCAAATGATGTCTTTGACGATGGTATTCTATAAAAATGAAAGCCATCTTTTTTGGCATTCTTATTCTGACACTAAACAGCCCAACAGGACATTTTCTAGTGAGTTATCTTGCTCGTTTCACTCGTGTCTAATTCATTTCCAATGTTTTTCTGCAACCACATTGCGCGCACAGCTTGCAGTGACGTAGCTTTGACGTCTATTCGAAATTAGTCTATCTATACATGCTGCTTACAGGTGTTAAGTGTGTTAACTTACATTGCTGGTTTCGTTTGTCCCCGGCGCTCTTGAGCGGCAAACACACGGGACAGTCGTGCCGTGTGCAGTTCTTCCAGTGAGAGATGATCTGCCTGGAGGATGCGCAGTGAGCCACTACAGGAAAATGCAAACACTTTAGTAAGCCGTTTCATTTGCCATTTGTAAAATATGTACGAATAAAGTTTTTTTTCCTTGTACAGGAAGAGGGACAATACAATAAAAGTGAATGGCTCTACCCACCCTGGCATGATTTGCCAGCCTGACAGTGCGTCATGTGATTAAGGACATTCTTCATGGTTCTGCAGTGGGGCAGGTTACACTGACGGACCTCTCCGTTGGTTTGCTCTCTGCGATGGCACTTGTGAGCGTGCAGTAACAGCACCAGCTGCTGTTGGATGAGTTTTCGTTTCTCGGGGTCAGCTGCTGGGGGCCCCGTCGTCCCACCTGGCCCAGATACACCGCCCACCACACCTGAGCTCTGTTTTAGATTAAAAAAAATTGTCTGGTCAGCATGGGTCAGGTGAAAGATACATCTACACTTTTCAGTGGGCAAAAATCATGTAAATAACCAAAACGCATGTAAAAAGTCAAATTTATTTAGTGAGAGATGGTCAGCGAGGGTGAATGGAGGTTAATGTGACATCTAGACTAAAGCTCTCTCACCATGCCGCCCATGTTCTGTCCAAGCTGAGGTTTCTTGTCCATGTTGAACTGGTTAATGCTGTTAGGTTGAGCTGCTTTATTTTGGAGCTGAGGTCCCAAGGACTGTCCTCCACACTGACCATATGAACCGCCATAGGGACCTGGGGCCCCCATGATTCCCATCTGAGAGAGAAAGAAACTAAAATGAGACCATTCGTATTTCAATCATACGAGCCAATCTGGGGAGATTCACCAACCAGCAACTAGAAGCCAAAATGAAAGAGCTGAAAGCATATTAACAACAAACAAACAAACAAAAAAAGTAGCTGCAAATATTTCAGTCAATATAAACGACAATAATGAAGTCAGATACATTCGTCACATATAAGTGCTCGCTGCAATTAAAACATTTTACACATACGTCCCTTTGGTTAAGTCACATCATACATATAAAAATAACGTCAAGGTCACTGCGGTATCAATTCCTAAAATAAACTTTAAACAACTGTTAAACATTTCCCACTATTTACAAGCACCCAGCAAAACAAAGACTAAATCGAAATCTCATTCTTTTTCCTGCCCATTTCCAGGTCGAGGTTGCGCAATAGCCTGTGAATCAACAAAATGGTGCGCCCAGTTCCTCGTATAAATGAGCTGAAGGTTTTACAAACCGATGTGAATGTTGTTGAATTTATCATCCTAACTGAAGAGAATCCACAATACAGACAAACACATGCAGATCTTCATGCATTATTGCTAAGTCTAGGATTAAAGCTACAATATTTTCTAGCAAAACAAAATGTTTTTTGAGTATTTTTAATGAAGCAGATTTTAGTACTGTAATATTTTACAAACACATCCAATCATCGTTAGATCAACTAAAATGTTTTTTTCTCTTATTTAGTCATGAAAAAACCATCATACAACCGTTTTAATGCAATTTATAGACGGTTTCATTGGACGCAAGTGTGGTTAAGCGATTATGCATCTGGTCGGATCTTTACTTCCAGTTTCTGTTTGTTTAATGGTCTGACTAGTTGCTAAACTGAACTCTTGAACAAATACCTTGTTGAAAATAACAAACGTTTTGGTTTCCTAGGTAATCTAGGTGTTGTTTATTATGCTTGTTATATAAATAAACTACTTTATTGTTATTGATTATTAGCGAGTTAACCGGAAGTTACGTGTTTTCCACGAAAGCCGCTTGTTTATGTTGTTACTGCTGAAAGTGTGGAGAGATCTTAGCCTTTAAAAGGCGAACTTTTCGCTTGACCTTTAATATCTAATATAAGGCTCCCTGAAGCAGCTAACAAAAATCTGAGCACAACCAAGTGACAGGTGTGTAAATTAGGGATGTCCCGATCAGGTTTTTTTGCCCTCGAGTCTGAGTCCGAGTCATTTGATTTTGAGTATCTGCCGATACCGAGTCCCGATCCGATACTTTTATAATACATTAAAAAAAAGAATAAAGAAGAGCGAAAAAACAGAACCAGTCCAGGATGTTCCTTATGTCATGAGTCTAACTCTGTGCCAGCGCATAACTACAGATGTGTTAAAAAAAAAATGAATATATACTATATATGTTCAGGGGTTAAATTGGGGTTTGTTTTGTGGGGAGGCTCTGTTGGGAGGGAGGGTTCGAGGGGTAACATGTTTAATCCTGATGAAAGCAAAGCCACTGGGTGTGTTTCAATGACATTTTGTATCTCTGATAGGATTTTATAAGTTTCAGTTTTAAAGCTGTGCCACATGTTGACCCAAACTTTAAAACCTGAACTTTAAATTATGCAAATCTATGAGTCTGACACCCTATATGCATTTGGTGCACATGTCATTATGCACAATTGATCAAACTTTGAATGAAGTTATAAGACTTAACCTCCTTGACTCATTCTAGGCATAAGATAGGCTACCCAAAAAGACTCAATTAACAAGAAAAACAACATACTGATTCAGCAATATATCTTATAAATTAGCCATAGAGATTCCCTAAGCTGGTCAGCAGTTAGTTATAAAATACCTATAGTTAGGTCGTGATTCATTTGTATAATCAAAATACATTATTTTATTTAACTATACAATCAGTTGTATCCAGTTATCTAGTTAACATTTTGTAATGAGATGAGTGACATGGCTATACATACTTTAATACTTTGTTTCTAGACTTATATTAAGTTTTTTCGACATGGGCACCATTCTTACCTCTCTTTCTCTCTCTCTCTCATCTCTACAGTAATGTCAAATGATCCTGCGCGAATGCGCGTTCTTGCGGTTCTGAGTGAGACGCGGAACTGCGTCTGAGCACATGTTGACAATAACGATCAACGCGTCGTTTAAATGAGCGGTAAAAACGCGGTTTTGTCGTGGGTTCCTTGCACGCACGAGTGTGAAGCCTATGAATGAAAGCACGTCAATAGGCTTGTTCGACTTCATGCGGCGCCGCAAAAATCGACAGCCGGGTGACGTCAAACTACCGCGAGAGTGATCCGCGAAATCATACGGAGGAGTTTGCTTTTAAATCGTTCTCGCGGAACTTTGACGTCATGCAGCACCACAAGAACCGGCAGCCGGATGAAGTCAAACAAGCCTATTCTCTTCAGTTCACACGCACCAGCGCAGCGCGTACACTGGCGTGGCGCGGAGGGAGCAGAGCGAGAACTTAATGGATTTTAAACCCTGCATATGTATCCGAGTCCTGATCGGGAGGTAACGTCCGATTCCGATCGAGTCTGAAACCACGTGATCGGGGCCGATTTCCGATCACGTGATCGGATCGGGACATCCCTAGTGTAAATGCTTCAAGACACAACTTTTTGGCGTGTCTTCTTAATAGAACTTCAGGATAAATGTTAGCATATAGCATTAATTAGCATGTAGCGCTAACTCAGCAGTCACAACTTTGTTTTTAGCATTTTGACAACTTTTTAATTCTTTTAATGTGTAATTTAATGTTGGGGGCGTACATCTCGACTGTGACATCACAGTTGGTGTTATGTTGAGATTGGACTGTTTTTCAGCACTGTTTTTTACATGCACAATGTTTACATTGGAGGAAACAATTGCATTTAAGGCTCACGATATGTCATTACCATGTACAGAGCTCCTATTATTCATCTATGCCTATGGTAAATACAGTTTTTTTTATTCTATGGCACCTTTAAGGATTCAACAACACCCAAATTCTGTCTCTATACCAACATTCAATTACTTACAATCTGCCGAAATCGATATATAAAAGTTTCCGATACTTTTGCTTTTTACTCATTGTTTCAAATTATTGTCATGAAATCGTAGAAGTGCGAGCCTAAATGAGTTAAATGAATAGGTCACATTTTGAGTGCGGGATACCATACCTAATATTGATGGTACTTTCTATCTTTTCTATTGCGCCCTTTTTGTATTCCCCACTTTGTCTGTTATATTTTGTGCTGCAAGACGAAGTGACTCAACTTATCAGATGCTATTAATGATTTTGGCGTTCGTTGTTACAGGGCTGTAACGATTAATCACGCAAATGCGCGTTTTCTCCATGAATGAACTTTAAAATTACTGCGAAACCCCTAAAGTACATCCTAAAGTTAGGGGGCGCTCTCATGCAGAAACTCCCTTTGTGCCACAGAAGAAGTAGCATTACAAACGCTATTCCAGGAAATGTCTATAGGAATATTTATATCACTGTTCTTCAAATTGTTTCAAGTATTTTCATGATGATAAAGAATATTTTGAATGATTGTGTTTGACGAGTGTTGCTTTTTAAATGCACGTTATAAATGACTCCGATTCATAATGACTTTAGATTGATAAGGACTTCCTACTGACCAAATGCCGTAGAAAACAGCACAAGCTGTGCATGAAACACAGAATCGACTCAAAATCGATTCTGAATCAATTTCAGAGGCATTTTGAATGGGACACGTGATTAATAGTTGCAGTTTGTTATGCAGAAAATCTAATCTGATCCATGATGTTTATGACAGATGAAGGTTCATAAAGAGGAAGTGTGTAAACGTGATTGACACAACATGAGGTCGGCATTTATTTTTTAATGTGCAAAGAGTTTGGACAAGTATTTTGTAGTCAATGTGCAAAGAACATTACTCCCTTTAGCCAAATGATTGGACATAACTATGTCAAAATGCACCTATGAGAAAAAGGGGGTTCATATTTTGGCCCTGTACATTCTAAATGCTACCAATTATGTTGGCAACTTTAAGGACTGCGTTTGCACATCAGTGGCCTCAAAGATAACAAACCGCGTAAAAGCTACAAAACTGAGTTTCATCTCATGGGGCTTTGATTTAAAAGATAAAAGTAAAACGCAGGCAACCGTTGACAGAATGCATGGAAGCAAACATTTTTCAGCAGACACTGTAATGTTGGCAGTTGGTTAAAAAAGTAATGACATGAAAAACCAAAAGAGCCCCACCAATAAAAATACAACTAATAAATAAATACAAACATGCACAACATACCAAACAACCCAGTGGTCAACCTACTTGATTTGTGCTGTTTTATTTTTCCTATGCACAACATCAGTATGTGAACCTAATCTTATTGACCACATCTCTGTATTGTTTATTATAAATGGTAATATGCAATAAAATCTTGGTATTTTCTACAAAATGTAATTAATGTTTACATGCAAGTCAAAGCCTCATCCGAGATGATACTAGGGCTGGGCCGTATTTGTTGTGCAGCAGTATATTTTCAAACAGGTAGAAATCCAGTTTTTGACTTATTTTAATAATACGCTGTTTTAATAAAAGTGATTGTGACATCTTACATCTCACACTTGGACTTATATGTAAACATTTTGTTTACTTTGTAGAAAATACAGATAGATTTACCGTACATCCCCATTTATCCCAAAATTACAAAGATATGAATTGTCCTAATCACCTTTATAAAACAAAATTTAAATTTTCATTGGGTTTCCTTATTAAAAATTATGCATTTGCACATAATGCAAGCTGTTTGGAAAGCTTATGTCTGATCCCATCTATTCTTCAAAGAAGGAGGGGCATACCAGACCATACCGATGTAGACATTATTCTCATCCTATGTGAACCTTACCGTCAAGAGTATATTTGCAGTTTGATTTGTTATACTATCTAATGTAACAAGTGATCTTTTCTGCATCCATGCTTTATTATTTGTTCACTGAATAACAGACTCAGACAGAGGATAGCATTAACATGGTCTTCTTCTACCCACCATGGCCCTAAAAATGGTGACTACTCTGACTAATGTCAAATTTGCACATTTAATCCTTCTCAAATGGATTTACTGCAACTATTTTGAGTGCAGTGGTACCATAAGACAAAGATACCACTTTTATCATTATTGATCTGACACCCTGATTTGTAAAAAGGCCCTGTGCGTTACCTTATTCACGGCTCCTGGTTGCTGTGGCCTTAGAGCCGCCTGTGCCATCTGCTGCCCTGCATTTTGCTGGTGCAGGGAATCCGGCAGCATGTTTCCATTACCAGCCACACCTGCATTCATGTTCACATTGCCGTAGCCCATTCTGGGCGCACCGTTCATCACCTGCCCTCCCATCATGCTCTGCGGTTGTCCATTCCCTTTATGGGCTCCCATCATACTACGGTTCAGTCCAGCCACCATGCCAGCTTGTGGCATCATGCCAGGCTGCTGCTGCTGAGGGCCACCGAGACCCTGGGCAATGGGGGTGCCACCCAGTCCTCCCATCATCCCAAGGGAGGGCGTGTTGCCGGGGTTGCCAGTAGCCGTGGAGGTGGACGAAGGGGCGCCAGGGCGCAGGAGCTCAGACAAGTGCTTGTGTTTGGCAGCAGTGTCCTGGCTTGAGCCACCCAGAGATCCCAATGTCCCTCCTCCACCCAGACTGGTGTGTAAGTGGCCGGAGTCCACTCCATTGGGAAGGCCCAGATCGGAGGAGTTTATGAGTTCGTCGGGGAGATCCTGTTCCAGGTCGAACAAGGAGCCAAAATCTGTGAGACAAAAACACATAAGGTTTAAGAAAATGTATAGTTATATAAGCCAACACATGAACAACTCAGATGCAACAACAAAAAAAACTCTAAGTGCATCTGACATGTTTTTTTTTTTGTAAATGAGCATTTTTTTATTCTTAATGGATTCTGCAAACAAACCGGTATTTCTGAATGGCCTGAGGCCGGCCAAGTATTTGACGAACGTATAATACGTGGCAAGGCATTCGGTTAATATCATTATCTCATTTTCAACAAAGCAGCTTTTGCATCTGAGAATATATACAGAATATAAAGCGTTACTTGCAGAGGTATTGGTATACAAATCACAATATGGACCTTCATCTGAAAGTTATGTGGATGTAAACATGGGCTGCCCTAGAGCTTGCAACTGACAAGGACAACAACCACTCCTGTTATGCCAGATGAACTCAAAATGGCTACAGTCGATATTAACAGGTAAGTAAGCTTGGGTGATATATTGGTCTATCATCAGGCTTTCCATCTAGAAGTCTAGACAATCTGACCGAACTGAGATCTGATGTGTGTACATTACCCACAATGACGACAGAGATTCTGGTTTATTTATGGTTTATGCAGAAGCTAATAGGAGTGCAGTAAATGCACTAAAGCTGGTGTGATAACCAACTGTTGATACTAATAAAAAACACATGGCACAGGAAAACAACGGACAAACGGTGGGACAAAATGGGGGCTTTAACTATGTAATGGCAAGTCTTGATAAGTCACACACACCAGCAATTAATAATTCAACCTATACCAAATAGGAAGCAAGCAAATACAGCTAAACTCCATTTCATTAATGCACAACATACCAGCTGATATATTGAATATTGTCAATAACACACATTTTTGGTTTTCTTTCATTTTTTGCCAATTTTATGTAACTGCTGTGCTTACTCAGCCGTTTTGAGTACGCTATCATGAACTTATATATGACCAGCAAATAATATAAAAAACATGGGCGACAATATATGGGTGATCATATAATTGGAGGTGCATTTGGCGTACAAAGTCATCATTTTATGCTTTTTTCAAACATATATATTTCTAATAATTTTAAACATTTTGTGTTTTTTATGGATTCAAGATGTTACATCATGATTTCCTGTTGTCCGAAATAGTCAGTGTCAATTCTGTTACTGTTAAACTCTGTTACCTGTAACAGTGTTGACAGTATGTAACATAACTGGCAGTCGTACATAGAAAAACACATACAGTCTGCCTCATTCTCACATACATATACATGACTGTCAACTCTGTTACTCTACCTTGGTAACACAGTTTGACAATAACAGAGTACTAATTTGGACAACAGGAAATTGGGATTATCAGCTACACTTCTTACAGAAAATATCATACTGTTATGGCCTGTAACGTTTTGTATGCCATGAAAATAAGCTGGAAATTATAAAAAAATATATATAACAATTTGAAAAAAAAGACTTTGGACACCAACTGTACCTTTTTATTACCATCCATATGTATTTACTTTCTTCAGTCTTAAACCTAACAAAAGCAAAGCGACGTGATTTATAACTTCTGCAAGTTGAATTTCACCTGCACACAACTCTTAAAACGCAAAATCTCGTAAACCTTTGACACCAATCTCACTTTATAAAAGACAAACTCGCGCAAAGTTTTGTGTAGCGCACACCCGGAAAGACATCACGTAGTGTTTTGAACGCGAAGATGACCACGCACAAACAGAACTGAAACACACCTCACAACTTCAAATGAAAACACGGTGCCAGTTAGCCAGCTAGCCCTCTTGCTAAGTTGTTAAAATTCATGCGAATGCTGCAAACAAACACAAAAACTCACGACACAAGGTCGCGTGCCTTATTTTCACGCATTAACGCGAGCGGCGGCAGTGTGCAAGCGCGAGGCTCGCTGCACGCCGCAGCGCGTGAACGCTGTTATTTACCATTTCCATCGCTCGCGGACACCGACAGAGCCGGGGAGGACAATTTAGGCCTCTTTGCTGTAGGCGGACCGGAGTCCAACACATTATCGGCCATAGTTTCCTCAAATTTAACGTTAGAGCATATATCCCGTGTAGGATAGCGCTTCCCGTGGAGCCTTGCGACGTTCAATCGATGTCCTCGTTCACGAGCTCCGGACGGATTCCCGTTCACCTCTCATGGGACCGATGCATGCAAGCAATTGTCCACAAAAACACTTTGAAGTCTCTCTTTTCGTGTTTTTTTCTCGTTAGTTCCTCAAAGTATGTTTCCGAAGGGAGGAACAGACACGCTAGTGCAAACTCACGTAGCCTCCTCGGCGACTGAGCGATTTTCCCGAGATTTATCTTCGCTGCTTGCATCCGTCTTTTCCGCCATTGTCGGCAGCGAACTAGAGTGTTGGATTTTTTAAGGCGTTGTGTATGAGAGATAGGAAACGTGATGGGAGAATGAAAGACGAACTCACTCCACCGTGGCTTCGTGCAATGTTTATGGGAAAACACAAAGACTCAAAAATCATTCCTCTCTTTGGACCGGGTGCGCATTGTAGCGCTTGCGATTCTCACCCATCATCACTTTTACCTAGAGGAAGATTAAAAGTCCACAAGGCCACTTGAAATTGACACAGATATATCAATCTTCTTCATCAAAGCCTTTATTTCTCCCATATAATGAAGATAGGATAGAGAAAAATAAATACTTGAGGAAAAAATCTTATTCGTATGCCTAACGTTAGTGTATCAGTCCTAAACTAGTCCAAATGTAGTCTTGTGCACCAAAAGAGAAAAACTAACATATGTGGAAATGTTTAAGAAATGTGCATGCACGAGTTAACACTTGAGTTTACTACAAACGACTTCCATATCTCATCAGCAGTGTCCAACGTCTTAATATTTTGAAATCATTTTAAAGGTGACAAGTTAAATTGTTTATTGCGCGCGTGCCCTCTGTGTGAATGCGTCCAGTGCACGAGCTCGGGGGGGTTAAAACTGTTTGCAGAAAAATCTCTGACCATTGCCTCGAGAGAACACGACCACCCTGCACTGCGCACACTGTGAAGTCCAGAAGCAAAATGCACAAGAAATTGCGTTAAAAATGGACAGAGCGTGCATGCAATAAGTCCGAAGTGCAATATGTTTTCCCCGCAATTTGCGTGTGCACGAGCTAAAGAATCAGAATCAAGTTGTAGATTGACGGTCAGTGCATATGTATGTATTTCAATTTCAAGCAAAGGTGAAGATTTTGTCACTGAATGATGAAGAGCCAGCAATGCTTTCAGTGCACTAAGAAAAAACACTAGCGGAAAACTGACTAAAACGAATCCAATTGGGCTTCAGTAATATTGTGGGTCCGAAGCATCTGCCGATCCTGGTGATATTGCCAGCTGCACCCCCCAAAATCTGGGGGTCCTCAAAACCCTTTCATAGGCTTTGTGATACCGTGAACCCCCCTGCGCGTTCATCCCTTTTAAATTTCTCTCTTCTCCCGTACAGTTCTTGCTATTTCCCCCACTTTCCGTGTCGACCACCGGCAACCGGCGATGCGATTTTGTCCGGTTTTACCACTTCGTGACGACGAGGGCTGTAGATGTTTTTAAACGCCTTTTACTCAAATGGGATTCCCTTCGTTTAAATGTATTGCCCTCTTCCGCCTCTCCGTTGCGTTTACAAAAAAAGAGAAGAAAAAGAAAGGAAAACCCGATCCGTTCTTTGATTTTTACACGGGAGAATCTATCATCTTTCTCCGTTGTCCTCCGTTAATCGCCCGGTTGTGTTTTAGCCCGTGTTGATCCGAGAGGACGGACCCGCTGCGCAGCCGGCGGCGCTCAGAGTCGCAGTGATCGGCGCCCGAGTGGCTTTTTTCGGTCGCTCCTGCCTCCTTCACTCTCTCCGCACAAACAAAATGGCGGCTTGTTGTTTCTACTCCTCTGGCTGGGGGGAGGGAAGGTTGGAGGTGCAGTAACATTAGTGAGGGGGGCGGAGGGGAGATGGCGATCGGGCTTTCCCGGACAGTGCTGTTTCTGAGTTGCGACTCATCTGGGCGGGCGCGAGGGGTCCAGCAATATCAAATGATGGAGTGACTGCTGAGATGATGCTGGTGTGATTGACACGCACAGTGTATGGATTAAAAAAAAGCTTGCTTCGGATTTTTTTCCGAAGGGAGCTAGCCAGAATGACGGTCAGCCTCCTTGGAGACATACTGGGGTCATGCATCTTGTTCAAGGGCCCGGTAGTCATTTTAGCCCAAGGGCTGCGTCTCAAATCCTAGTGAGCCCCCTACCTAAACAGGAATTTTGAGTCATCTTAGCTCAGAGGTCATCGCTTAAAACTTAGTGACTCCTTTCTAGAGAGCGCTTTTGGGTCTCACAATAATGAAGCAGCTCAGTTAAACATCTTAAAACCTAGCAAACTACCTACACAGATAGGCATCAAAAAGCCATTTTAGGGTTTAAGATCAACAGACTCTCTATATAAATACAAGAATGCTGCTGAGATAGGGAGCTCACTTTATTTTGAGACTAGGTTTGATTTGCAGGTATCATTCAAACCTGGATCACTGGTCAAAACACAACACCTTTCAGATGAAATATATATTGAAATGTAAATACAAAATTGAATCTGGGCCCTTATTAGATTAGGAAAGGGAACTTAGGAGATGTTATCACCCATATACGATGGCAACCGCACCAATATAGGCCGTATTTGTCCATGTAACCAACACACCACAAAAAGCTTGGTCATTGTTTTCTTATTTGACTGCTACGATAGAGAAGTTGTTAATGTGAACAAATAATATGACAATTCCTCAAAATAAAAAAGTTTAACTTGCAGATAGTTCTGAGGTTGTGTCTGTGATACTGATTTATTGTTCATGTTACCAACCGGCCTAAAACAGTACTGTGTTTTGACCAAGTTAAGATTGAACCTGCAACATTTTTTGTTAACAGGTTTGAATCTTAACCACGGCCGAAAATTCAGTTACACTGCAAAAATTACTTTCTTTCTTAGTATTGTTGCCTTGTTTTCAGACAAATTATTTCAAAATATCTGCCAATGTTTTCTTGAATTAAGCGTTTAAGAAAAATGTAAAGTTAATTTTAGATTTTTTTTCTTACACCACTGGCAGATATTTTTGCTTGTTTTATGCATAAATTCACTTAAATTTGATATTTTTTGTCTAAAAACTAAACTTATTTTCTTGGGTCATTTTGCTCATCCAAGAAAATCTTAAAGAATTTTTAGATATTTGTACTGAAAACAAGACAGAAATACGAAGTAAGAAAATATTTTTTTTGCAGTGTAGTTCTGATTTAAAGTCCTGAGTTTTATATTGTCTGCTTTGGGTAACAAAGGGTTTTAGGGTGTTTCTTGAAAAATGCTGTACAAATAAAATTGACATTCAATTTTGGTGCCCACAAAAAAATCATGTTGCATAAATATCAAGTTTCTGATACCAACTTTTTTCTAATAACTAGCTTTGGTTAACTTTTCTTAAATACTTAAAGGGATACTTCACCGATTAAGCATTCAGCTTTGTATCTGTAGAAACCCAGCAGTATTACTGAATGACCATGTTTCCCTCCCTCATTTCCCCCTGAGAGGAGAGATATCTGCATTTTGGTTCTGCAAAAAAGTCCTCCGATGATGTAATATGACGATTTTTGCATCATCGGAGGACTTTTTTGCAGAACCAAATGCAGATATCTCTCCTCTCAGGGGGAAATGAGGGAGGGAAACATGGTCATTCAGTAATACTGCCGGGTTTCTACAGATACAAAGCTGAATGCTAAATCGGTGAAGTATCCCTTTAAGAAAAATTGCTTACCCCATTGGCAGATTTTTTGCTTTGCTTGTTTTAAGCACAAATTCACTTAAATTGTATATTATTTGTGTAAAAACTAGACATTTTTTCTTAAGACATATTGCTCATCACGAAAATACATCTTGATTTAAAAATGTTCCGAAATTTGTACTAAAAACAAGAAAAAAACATTTGGTAAGACAGCAATGTTTTGCATTATCTGTTAATATGACCGATGTTGTGGTTTGGAAATGCACTGGAAAATACAGAATTACAAATTTATTTCAACAAAAGTAAAAAAGTCATTAAAAACACACACCTCATCTAACAGGCAAAGCTTTTCACAGTGAAATACTAAAAATTTAGTTCACCGTGCTCATTTAAACTCTCCTGTAAACCCTGAACCAACAAGAGAAGTTCAAATACCTAACACAACCTAACAAAACTAGACCTTTCAATTGGCTAGCGTAGGAGTGAAACGGGTATCTGTGAGAAGGTGCACCTTGTCCAGACAAGCCCAGCTGTTAATCCAGTAGATTTTATACTTAACTGGAGCAATTTCTGTGAAATGTAGACCTCTCAGGTTTAGTCGGTTTACTCCAAAACATTTAAAGAAAACCCTATGAGAGGTGGTGTTATAAGATGGATTAATAAGACTCATTATAATGAAAGAATTAGCTTTGTTTCATCTCCATTCCTCTCAGTCATCTCCCTTTGTGCAAGTTCTCTCTACATCAGCAATGGTTTTTGGGGTGTGTGCAGAAAGGATGAGGGGTCCCCCCTGGTCCCGGATTACCACGTCATCCTCGATCCGTACACCGAGACCTCTGAATCGCTCTGGGCTTGAGCTTTCATTCTCGCTGATGTACAATCCTAGATGATAGGAGCAAAAGGTGACAGGTAAGGGCTTCAGTTTTGATAGCAAATAAAGAGTTATAATGACTGTTTGGAATAGAGAGAAGTTAATAAAAACTCATATTTTTGGCATAAACAATTTTTTTTCAAACATTATTAGCGGACTTCAGGATAAAAGCATAGAGTGACTTCAAAGTACATGGTGCATTATATATGTGGGTTCCCATCAGATTTAAACCCATGTGCTTGATGTTGCTAGCCGCTCTGCTTTAATCTAACAAGAATAAAATATAAGTATGTTCTCAATCTGTCTGTCAGTAATCTCCACCTGGCTCTATAGTGATCACCATGCCAGGTTGCAACGGTTGTGAACGGGAGAGCTCAGGTGTGTCATGAACGTCCATGCCCAAGTAGTGACCAACGTGATGGGGGCAAAACTGCCGAGCAGCCTGAAAAAAAAAAGAGTTTTTGCAGTTATAGCACTGGATGTATGTTATGCAATTGTGATGCAATCAAAAGCATACATTTTCGACTATCAGGATGGTTGGGGAAAAAAGAAACAGGTTACCATCACAGTACCTTTAGTGCGTCTGTTTCACTGGTGGATTGTGAGACGATTCCAAGCTCTTTGAGCTGTCGGGCCAGCTGATTAAGCATGGTCGAGTATATGTAGTCCAGGCTAACTCCAGAGTTGCATTGTGACAGACAGGCTAACTGCACCTCCAGCACGGCTTCATACAGCTCTCTCTGAGCAGGACTGAACCTTGACATGTGCACAGGACATCAGTGATTACTAATTAATCACTTACTTACAGCATGAAATCAAAGCTTTATTCTGTTTGAGACAATGAGAGTTTGGTTTAAAACAAACTCACTTTCCATTCACTGGCCAAGTGCGTGTGATGTCACTGACATAACCAAAATATTCACAGCCTCCATCCAACAAGACCATTTCTCCATCCTGTAAAAGAAAGAAAGATTCAGTATGTATTAATTTTTTTAGGGTTCAATCTATAAAGGATTTCCCCCCTTAAAATTAACACATTTATCTGCACTATTTTCAGTTATGATGTCAGCAATATTAGTTCAGTAAGTTTGAGCTACACTGCGTGTTAATGAAGAAATTCAATGCCAAATCAGGCAGATCACAACTCTTTTTTTATATAGAGGGAAGATGTTATTAATTTTTTTTTTTTATTACAACTTTAAAGAGCACCAATGATCTGATTCAAGATTTTACATTTTCTTTGGTGTTTAAGTGTGTATTAGTACATGATAACGATGACATGTATTATCATTTCCAACTTAAATCTCTTTATTAGACTACAACAAACACACAGATTGTAGGCGACAGTTTACTTCCTGGGCCGGTTGACGTGGACACAGCGGTCATTATCATAATTCCGCCCGCATCTGACATACAGCTGTAAGTAGTCTATGTTACATCATGCTCAAGCTGCGCTGTCAAAGTTGATCGATCAACTTGGTCATCTGCATTTTATGGATAAGTTTCGGCCCATATTAAGAAGGTAGTAAAGATGATATTAACTCATGTCAGCATAGCATTGTGAGCTAATCTTCAAAACATGGTAAGGAGCGTCACATTTCCGGCAACTTTTTGTCTGTTTGGTTGGATGTGCAGTCTACTTGTTCAAATATTGTGTTTTAGGGATCACTGTGTTTTTTGGTTTAAAATTAAGTCCCCTTAAAAATGTCATTTTATTTTGCAGTGGGGCCTGGCCTGATGTCTAGCCTGACCTTATCTATAAAAAGAAAAGGAGATGGACACTTTTGAAGAAAAAAAAAACGTCTTTTTTCTTTCTGACTATGTATTCCCACATCTTATCAAATCATATTATTACGAAATACGTATTTATTAGACATTTCTATTTCTTATTCACCTCTTTATACATATTCAAATAATGCCGCACTCTATTGGATCTAGCATTTTTCTTTTTTTTTAAGTCTAAATAAAAAATTAAGAAAGAATTGGGACGATATATATAGTGCACTAATCAATAAACCTCCTTTATGGTTTTTGTGGAGTTCTGTTGTGTTTCACGTAGGAAAGAAAGTCATAGTTTCGAAAGAAACGAGTGTGTGTAAAGATGCAATTTTCATTTTTGAAAATAACAAAATCACAATATGTGACAGTGGACCACAAAACCATTCATAAGTCGCACAGGTATATTTGAGGCAATAACTAAAAATACATTGTCAGTATGGGTCAAAATGAAAAAAATTTATGCCCAAAATCATAAGATATAAAAGGAGACATTTCACAAGACTTTTTAAAGATGTCAAATAAACCTTTTGTGTCCCCAGAGTACATATGTGAAGTTCTAGAGCAAAAATGTGCGGGTTTTGGGTTAGGGGTGGGGCGTATGGGAAAATATTATATCATGATTGGTTTAGGCAAAATTGCAATTTCACGATTTTGTCACGGCTCTTTATTCGTGTCGTTTCTTGAAGACTATTTTGCCATTACTGAGCATACAGCCATATTAATACCCCCATTAAAAAATACGGTCCAAAATAGCAAATATATGTGCAGAAAGTTCATGGACAGTACGTGTACAACAGCGCATGCACAAGAAAATAATGAGACAGGACACTCCACTACAAACAATTACACAAAGGAAATAGACAGCATTCGTTTTCTCTTCTCTTATTTTCAATTTTTCCAAAAACAGAGCATTTTCGTCACCATAATGTTTGATTCCTGTTCTTTGTTTTCTTGATGTTTTGTTCTAAATTTTGTTTGCAATTGTGTATCGGCTACTTTTCTTCACTTATCCAAAAAAAATTTAATGTAATGTAATTGTTCCAATTTAAATCAGTGATCCCCTGACGGGTATGATACAATGATGTTTCCGAAAAAGTGGATTGTGGAGACATTTTAATCATTCACTATCAAATATCGTCATATCGCACACACCCCTATTTTGGTGTGTCCTTTAAAATGCAAATGAGCTGATCTCTGCACTAAATGGCTGTGCTGTCATGGATAGTGCAGATTAAGGGGCGGTACTGTCCCCTTCTGACATCATAAGGGGAGCCAAATTTCAATTATTTATTTTTTCACATGCTGGTAGAGAATGGTTTGACAAAACTAAGTTACTGGATCAATCTTTCTCACATTTTCTAGGTTGATAGAAGCACTGGGGATCTAATTATAGCACTTAAACATGAAAAAAGAAAAATTGTGTCCTCTTTAAGTAAAGATCATGTTCCATGAATATATTTTGTACATTTCTTACCGTAAATATATAAAAAATGTATTTATCATTAGTAATATAAATTGCTAGGGCCTTCATTTGGACAAGGTTTAAGGCTATTTTCTCAGTTTTTTGGACATTTTCAAATAGCTGTATTCCCAGTATTTTCCTTTCCAAATCATACATCAATGAAAAGCTTATTTATTTAACTTTTAGATTCAGTATAAATCATAATTTCATAAAACTGACCCTTATTACTGGTTTTGTGGTCCAAGGTCACATATGGTTTTGTAAAATTAAAGTACATATTTTTACATAAAATCACAATACATGGTGTTTAAACATGGATAGAAGCTTTCAATATCCTTGTTGATAAGCTTATAAATTGTTTTCCAGTCACTCCCCTTACAAAATAAAATTCCCACCAGTGATTAGATGCTTTTGTTACATCACCTTGACTATTTGATTGTTGTTGATATAATGAAGAGTGTTGGCTCGGTTTCCTCCGGCGACCACTGGAGGATAAGCCAGGAAGTTAGCACCATGAGCCCGGCATTCGAAATCAAACTACAGGGAACATCATAAAAAGATAAACAAAGGTTGACAAATGAAACTTTTATTAGTCAATTTGTCGAGAGTGGTTCAGTTCAAAGACGGACGATTACCCCGCCATTGCTCAAGGGCCAAACAATAGCAAATGTACTCAACTCGACTCTAAATTTATAAAGTCAGATGGAAAACACATGGTATATGGTTGCAAACAACTTGTTTTAATAATGTATTTGATATGTACACAAACATGTAAGGTATTTGTGTGTGTGTAGGCTATCTAGTCACCTTTGCATAAAGAAGTCCTTCATCAACATCCCCTCTAGATATGGCCATTGTCTTCTTAAATGCCTGAAGACAAACACATGTTTCAATAGTATACACTATTTAATGCATACATAAAGTATAATCCAAGTGTACAGTAGGGTAAAGTGTACGGTACTTTTCGGAGGGGTTTGTTACCTGGGCTGTGATCCGTCCTGCCTCCTTCATCAGTGCAACCTCTGCTGGGCTCTTAATAGCTCTAAGTGAATGAGTGAGTGGTCGGAGAGACTGTATCAGCGTTCCTCCTTCCAACAGTGGGCGCACATGAGTCTGGTGCAACCGCGGATGGCAAGGCTGCGAGCTGTCATACCATACAGTTCCACCTAAAATAACAAAAAAAAATTGTGAAAGAACTTAACTGTGTAACCCTGTGGACATCATGAATGTTTTTATTTATGTTCTTACGTTACGTAGCTTAACAGGAACAGGATGACTTTAACATACAATTTAAATATTAGCTCGGTTGGTGGTGCTGAAGAACTGCATAAGTTCATTAATGTTACAATACAGTACATTCCTATATCAATTCTGTTAATTTATAAATAAACTCAGCACTATCTTTCACTTACTAGATAATTTAAGATGAATCTTTAATAATTTATAATAAATGTGTTTGCAAATACATTAGCATTATTGAGCCAGAAATTTTAACATATGTTACCTAAGTGACAATGTTCAAATTCTACAGCAAATGGGTACAACAGGTAGAAACAGATAGAGTACACATTTAAAATCTATGATTTTTTTTGTCTATTAAAGAGTGTATTTTCATTGAGACACATGTAGTATTGGACTTGATTTAATAGGGTAAAATGGGTTTTCTAAATGCATTAATTAATTTATTAATTTATCTGTTTTTTTAATCATGCACCTATCCTAAACATTAAAGGTATAGTTCGGTAAAACTTTAAATAAAATATTTAAAAAAAAAAATTAAAAAAAGGGATAGTTCGGCGAATGCATCCGCATTCAGGATGAGAGCTTACGCAGCCTACGGAGGCTACTCTGCTGCTGCTCTGTGCCCCCGCCCTCCGAATTTGTCATACGTCACTAAGAAAAGTGCGTACACTACGCTAATAGTCTCTCCTGAATGCGGACGCGACTAAGATGGCGGCGCTACCGGAAGATATTTTTTTCATTAAAGCAACACTATGTAGTTTTTTTTACCTTTAAATAATGTCTCTAAAATTATTTCAGTGATAGAACAACTTTTAACTGGACAAATTGTACTGTTGCTGCAACCTGAGCAACCTCCTAGCTGCTACAAGCACACTCTGAAAGTGGCGGTGGAGGGTAGAGCACACAGCCCCGCCCCTCCCCCCTCCCTGCAGAAGAGTCTCTGATACCAGGCACTGTTGCGCTTTTCGACCACATGGGGGAGCTGTAAGTCATTTTTACATGGAAACTACATAGTGTTGCTTTAATAAAGTTTTAAATATGGATATTTCTACAACAACACCGCGCGGAATACCATCAGAAGACCTTTGTTTATCATCCTGGAGCCGTTTGGATTTAATTTGTGAAGGATGGATGCACTTTTTTTGGACTTGAAGGTCGTGGACTATGGGTGGACCCCGTAACATTACATTTAATCAACTGAAAGATCTAAAACATTTTCTAAAATATCCGAAAATGTGTTTGTCTGAAAAACGATGGATATATGCAACTCGGAGAGCTTGCGGGTGAGTAAATCATGGGTTTAATATCCTTTTTGGCCGAACTATCCCTTTAATTTTGCAAGAAATGTAAAAACTTTTAAGTTCTCTGGTGTTTTTATGGTGACTCATGAAATCGGTGATCCATTGACAATGCCTTTATGTTGTTACACTCTTAAAGTGCACATGGCATGAAAATTTTACTTTATGAGGTTTTTTAACATTAAAGGTGACATAGAATGCTTGAACTGGGTATTAATTCTTATTCTGTGATGTGACGTAAACATAAAAAATTTGGTTTGGTCTATAATGCCTTAAAAACCTCTCTCAGAAAGCTATATTAGGGTGGGGAATTGTAAACGTGTGGTTTTGCACATATTTGGTGTCCCTTTGGGCTTAACTGGCAACCTCAATATGAAATGCAAGCACTTGACGCTGATTGGCTGCCTCTGCTGGCACTCAAAAGAATGTAAACTTCGCCGTCTTCAGAACACGGACAGACTAAAATTTTACAGATAGAAGAGCACACCTCGGAACGCTACTCCCCATTTCGCATTGAATTTAGCTAACACTGCTGCAATTTACTTCCCGTTGGAGGTGAGAAGCCGGATGTATGCAAATTATTTTTAAAAGGGGAGGGAATTGAATTAGAGTGGGGGGGGTGAGATACATTTTACGTAATATGTATCCGTTGTTCAGAATGGGCCATTTTCTGGCGGACATTTCTAAAGGAGGAATTTCTATGAAACGCACTTTTCGTATGTTCGTGAATGCGGGTAGACTACAGTTATTTAACTAAAAGGTAAACAAATTTTTAATTCTCCGTCACCTTTAAGGTACATTCACATTATAAACATCTTTGTCGCTGTGTGTCGCTTGTCTCTTTCAAAAGAGGCGTTTCTAAATCTGGTTGTCATAAACAAATTAGTTGCGTCTCCAGCTTCGTTCCCACTGGTAGTCGCTCCCGAAAGTTGCTCATAATTTGCATAAAGTTAAACATTTCTCAACTTTGTCGCGCGACTGGACACGGCCCATCCAGTCCCCAGCGGTCAATGTCGCTCATGCGGCCAAAATCGGCAATCTTCCATTGAAAATCAATGAGATCGCATCGCTCTGCTAGTCGCTGCTTGTCCGAATGCAGCTTTAAACAGTGTTTTGAAACTGCCATATCCTGAGTAAGCAAGTTTTGGGTTAAAGGATTACTCCACTTTCTTAAAAAAGATCCTGATAATTTACTCACCCCCATGCCATCCAAGATGTCTGTTTTGTTCAGTCAAGAAGAAATTAAGTTTTTTGAGGAAAACATTCCAGGATTTTTCTCAATTTTATAGACCTTATTGGACCTCAACAGTTTGCAGTTTAAGACTGCAGTTTCAACGCAGCTTCAAAGGGCTCTGAACGATCCCAAACAAGGCATAATGGTCTTATATAGCAAAACAATTTTCGACAATAAAAATAAAAATATGCACTTTTAAACCACAACTTCTTGTCTTGCACTAGCCGTGTGACGTGCAAGCGCGACCTTACGTATTGCATAAAGCAAGTCAAATGGTCACACGTCACAAATGTGAAACGCACACTTGCGGACCATTTTAAACAATAAACTGACACAAAGACATTACGTAGTATCATTCCACATACAATGACGTCAGAGTGGTCCTCTTTCTCCACATATGTACATACAAGCATCTTCCAAATAAATTTTATATAAGGTCCTTATTGTTCAAATGTCTTGGGTTTGATTCCTAGGTAACACACACACAAACTGAGAAAATGAAGCCCTTGACGGCCACCAAATGCATAAATGTAAATGTATGCTTGATTGTTTTTTACCTTTCATACTCTTTAGCACTACACCCAGTTCCTCTGTGCTGTGAACTCGCTCTAGACCTGTCAGGGCAGCTGCTCCATCTTTTCCCGAACGAGGCCCGTCCCAAAGCTCTCGTGCTGGGTCTCGTCGAGGAACGAACAACACGGCCTGGTCTGGCTTACCAGATCCATACATGACCAACGCGCTGTCCGGTTCCATAATACCGGTCAGGTACAAGAAGTCCTGGTTCTGGTGGAACGGGTAAGGGATGTCATTGGTCATGTAACAAATGGGATGTGATAAGACAATGACGATGTGGTTGGAGTTTGAGGAGGTTCCAGAAGCTGTCAATCTATCTGCCTGCATCTCGATCAGAGATGCCAAGCGCTGCCGGCGCAACTCGAACTCTGTCTGGGTTAGACCTGGGGTCACCTCACCTGTGAGTGCCAGACATTTACAAGTTTAGATTTTGGCATTTAAACACCATAACTAAATCCACACATGTTCCTAAAAACTGCTTTGTGTAATTTATGCACCACTAATAGCACTAGTAAGATGGTTCGAATCAGATATGGCATCATTTTGGTCCCTATATCGGTGCCTTAAAGCAACACTATGTAGTTTTTTACCTTTAAACAATGTCTCTAAAATTATTTCAGTGATAGAACAACTTTTAACTGGACAAATTGTACTGTTGCTGCAACCAGAGCAGCCTCCTAGCTGCTAAAGCACACTCTGAAAGTGGCGGTGGAGGGTAGATCACACAGCCCCGCCACTCCCCCTGCCTGCAGAAGAGTGTCTGATACCAGGCACTGTTGCGCTTTTCATCCACATGGGGGAGCTGTAAGTCATTTTTACATGGAAACTACATAGTGTTGCTTTAACATACACAAGGCATGGTCAGGTTCTTTTTTTCTGTTTAGAGGGCCCATGGATGTCATAGAGACAAGTGTGCTATCTTTTCCAGTGATTAGTCAGTTAGAAGAGACATTTTAAATAAAGTTCAATGGCAATGACTAACGTAAAAAGTGTTTATGATACTTGGTTTCTCTGACCGTATTTGATTAGGTGAGGGTGTGTGTAGGGGCTTGGCTGCCCGAGGTATCGCTGAGGAACTTTCTTGGTTTTCCATCCCCCTGTTTTCACAGACACATTCCTACACGGACACCATATGGATCCTGTAGAAAAGAATAAAGTTTTCACCAAAAACAAAAAATCTTTAAGCATCTTTAAATCTTTAAAATAGTGATAAACTGCCATGACAGACATGAATGTCTCAGGGCTTAAAAATATATGTAAAGACAGAAACAAACATGTAACTTAAAGATAAAAAAGGTCTAGTGAATTATTGTTCAATTGTAAAATAGTAAATGACAGCATTATGGTAAAATAAAATTAGTTGGAACATTGGGTAATGTGGTAGATTTAAACTATATGTTTATAAATCTTGGTCTATCGCATGCCAGATAATATGAACATAACAATATCAAGCTTAGGTTATTGAGCTTTTCATGTTGGACTGAAGTGATAAAAGCCTTTGTCAAAATATTTGTCAATATTCACAACTTTAAACATTGTTTACTACTACCACAATGACATCTCGTGCCATCTCCTCAGTCAGTACTCAGTCAAACACTACATAATAGTGAATTATATATAAACGTAAATAAGTGTGGTTAAATCATGTATTTTACCTGGACTCCAGTGAGAGCGGGTAAAGCACTTGACGGCGGATCTCACTAGATTTGTGGTAGAATGCAACATCGTTGCAAGAACGCGTGATTTCTAAAACAGCTAAACCGTTAACTTTCAACATGAGGTAGACTTAGGCTCGCATAACTATATTCATTAAAATCACAACTTTGCATTGTTAACCCAAAGGCAACATACTGAAAATGCACATGTAAGCTGTAAGCATGATCTCGTTGGAAGGTGACTGTCATTCTCCTCATTCAGGACTCTGAGCGCTGATTGGTGGATCGGGAGAAACTCCGACGCTCTGATTGGCTCGTTCCGTTATGACAGTAGCACTCTGCGACTAAGATTAACGGCGGACCCGTCTACTTTTATAAGCATTTTCATTCTCGTTGTTTTTATTAGTAAAAAACAATATACATTATACAGAACATATACGCAAAATATGTACGAGTGTACAAATCTTTAATCAAACAGAGTATATTAATAAAAAATAGTACAACTATTTGCTTTTTTATATCAATGTTCTCCAAAGTGGTCCAGTAGACCTTTATATTCCCCAAAAGAGAAAATTCATGACATTTGGATTAAAAATGTCTGTTTTCTTAAAGTTTGTAATCGTTTTCCAATATTGCTGAATTTTAATAAGTTTAAAAGACGTTAATACAAGGAAGGAAACCAAACAAAATTTTTTCAAATCAAAGTTGTTTTTCAATAATCTGAACGGAAACCATAACATAAAATAGCAAATATTACTGCTATAGATATGTAAAAAAAAATACATAAAATATATAGCTATAAAGAAAGTAACATGAATACGATATTGTGACATTTCGTTAACTTTATAATTTAAGTATTTTGGGGAGTTAATTGTATATAAGCCTTCAATCCGACCTTTTATAGTAAACTAAACATTTCTAATATAACTTAAAATGATAATATTCACAGAATTGTCAGAACATTAATTTTTGTTGTTGTGGTTGAGGAAAGCTTCAGTTTTAGTTTGCTTTCCATTTTTGTGAGTGTTTTCAGAATGGTACTTTTATATTATTAAATATTTATTTAGTACTATTTTTAATCAATAATAGTGCATATTTGTTTGAGAGAGAAAAAAGATGTAAGTGACGTAAAGCACCCCTCTTGTTTTGATTCTGTCATATCAGTGAGTAGTTTAATTCGCGCCTGCGCAAAATTCCCCGTGTCGAGTTCAGTGACTCGCGTGTGCCAGAGCGAGCTCAATCTCACGACCCTCAAATCGCAGCTGAGGAAGCGCGTTTTAGGGAATTCGCTGTTTCAGGTATTGCATTGTCTTGCATTTGTTTGAATCAGGGCCTATTTTCACTGTTAAATAAACGAGGATTTAAATAAAGCGTTGATTTCATAATTCACGCTTCCAGAAGCTTCCATGTAGCGCGTGTGGTAATCCCTCGCGCCACTAATTACGTATCATTTGTCGCACTGTTGCACTGAACAGTTTATTTGCTACATATTGGGGTTTTAGTAGATATTGTATGTGCATGTTATGCCAGACGGATTTCACCTGCGCATTCATATGTAAATAATAATACGTGCACGCTTCCTTGTTTTTCCAGCCAGTGTTTTCTTTGGTTGAGTTTGATTCAGCGCCTGTAGTGAAAGATGGATCCGCAGAAAGTGTCGGAGTTGAAGGCCTTCGTGCAGCTGTGTAAAGATAATCCAGCTATACTGCATATGCCAGAGATGAGTTTCTTTAAATCCTGGCTGCATGGGTAAGTCTATCATGCATATTTGCTGTTTTTGTGTTTTAACTTCAATACTGATTACAAATTGTATGTTTTTCATTACAAAAATTATCAAATTTTGTCTGTTGTGTAAGAGAGACATTGTGTAATAAAGTAGGGTTAGATGCCAAAGTTTAGTGTTTGTGTGAGCAGTCACGCCCACATCGCATGTGCATAACATGAGGCTTCCAGAAAGTACCAGCATCATCTGATTTTCGATAGTGTGCAGGGTTTCCCGCAGCACTTTTCAGTTCGGGCAGCCCACCTAAGCTGGGATACCCTACCACCTTAAAGGCGCTCTAAGCGAATTGACGTGTTTTAGACCATAAAACATTTTTGTTACATACCGGAAACATCTCCTCACTATCTGCTTGCTGCCTGTCCGCTGATCAAACTGTAAAAAAACGCGATCTCTGTAGACAGCCCAGGCTTCACAAACAGCAATATCAACATAGTGGCCAAACCTAGCACCACAAAACAAACAAAGTATTCCAGCCAATAAACGACAAAAAGGATTTGGGGGTGGGGGTTGGGCGTGTTCATGAAAGCACGGAAGGGAGGGGGAGGAGTTAGCTACGCTCCGTCTGTTTGAAAACAGTTCAAACGTCAACAAAAACTAACGTCTCGCAGATTCGCTTAGAACGCCTTTAACTAGGTCGTCCAAAAAAAAATTCCACCAAACGCCACATGGCCGTAATGAGAGAAAGACATGGTCCGTCACTGTCTGAAGGATAACTAGCCTGTTGATAAAACATTTAATTCATTAATAATCTAGTATGTGTTCATTTTCTGTCATAGTTTCTTCAAAATGTAGTTTTATTTGAGTGTTTTAAATAAAAATATTTTTATCATGACGCATATGCCTGGCCCCTTTGATTGCCACGCCCCTGGCCCGCCCACCTGCACAACCCTACCACCTTAACTAACAAATTTTCTGCGGGAAACCCTGGTGTGCACAGAATTTAACTGTGCTTTGTGTTCATCAATGTAATAAACACAATGTGTTTTTTTTATTGTAGGATGGGAGCGACCATACCATCACCATCAAGGAACAGCTCACCATGCCAGGTAAAAAAAAAGAAATCAACAGCATTGACTGTTATGTCTGTACATTTATTAAAGAAATGTTCCAGAACATAATCTATTGCATGCTGATCATTGTATAAAAATAAATTAGATTTGTCTTTTAGTTTGAAATTGTATTATGCCATAGATTATGGCTCTTACATTGGCAGAATTGTTTTTTTCCAATCCTATCTTTGAATTTACCTACAGGGAGGCTGTCCATGCGATGGGGCTCCCAAATCAGCACCAGCCCCAGAACCTAAGCCAGCCCCCGAACCAACCCCACCATCTGAGAGTGAGGAGAGTGAAATAGGTACGTGACATTTATTGACTTCAATATTCTTGGTTTGCTCCTCGTATGCCATCGTTCTGGCTTGTGTATGGCCTTGGTAATAGCTCTAAATGTTTCCCAGCTATCGCTGATGTCACCTTATCCTTTGCTCCAGTATATCAGTGTGTATTGTGCCTTCTGGGCTATTACACAGCACTAGCAATGAATATCAATCCAAAATAAACAAGTTCTAGAGCAAGATGTTGATGGTTAAAACGCATGGGAGTTTGGTGAGAAGCTTGTATCTGATCTGAGGATATATAAAACTGTAATGTTATGAACAAAAGATGGCCTTTATTTCTACAGAAATTGACAATGAAGGAGTGATTGAGCCAGATACAGATGAACCTCAAGAGATGGGCGATTATGAGAACCTGGAGGTACGTGTAGTGAAGAGACATTGCGCATTTATTCGTACCATTTAGGGATGGGATGATAAATCAGCCGATGATGCTTACTAAGCTTCGCAATGAATTACGGTAAAATGCCGCTACATCCAACGATGTACACCGGAGCATATAAATGTCTGAAATGTTTTCTTTATTACAGGTGACAGATGAAATGATAGACCAGGCCAATGAGAAGAAGTGTGAGGCCATTGGAGTGTTAGGAGATGGTGAGCTACCACATTAATTAAAATCATAAAATCTGTGATTATGCAATTATGATGTGCATAATTTTGTTTAAGTCGCTTATAATGCTTACTCTGGTCTTTTTAGGTGACCTACAGAAAGCTCTGGATCTGTTCACAGAGGCCATCATACTCAACCCCAAATTGGCCATTCTTTACGCCAAAAGAGCAAGGTAACCAATCACCACCTTACTCACTTTGCTATTTGATTGCATGTGGTGTTAATTATGACCCGTGTGTGTTTTTGTCAGTGTGTATGTGAAGATGCAGAAACCCAACGCTGCGATCAGAGATTGTAACAGAGCCATTGAAATTAACCCAGATTCAGCCCAACCCTATAAGTGGAGGGGGAAAGCACACAGGTAAAAGGAACGGTTCACCTTAAACTGGAAAAATATTGTTTACTCGCCTCTTGTCAGTCCATACCCAAATGATTTTCTTTTGCGAAATGGGAAGTTTAGCCAAGAAAGATTTGAAGGCTGTTGATAGAGGGCAAGATTTTGTGCACATTATAAAGCAGCATTAATTTCAATTCTACCTAACGTTCCTTGTGTTTTGCAAAAGTATAAAATCATTTGGAATGATATGAGGATGAATAAATAATGACTATATAGATAAAAAAATTATTTTCAGCCAAATGATTCCTATAACAGCTACGTTTCCACCCTTGTATCCTCTCATGTAGAATAAGATGCAGATCTTTTTCAAGTAAGGGTGTGTTGTACCGGCTATGCATTGGGCTTAGTCTTATGTTACTACTGCAATGTAAAAGATATATGATCTCTTTCACAGATTGCTTGGACATTGGGAAGAGGCAGCAAAAGACTTGGCAATGGCCTGCAAACTTGACTATGATGAAGATGCCAGTGCCATGCTTAAAGAAGTTCAGCCAAAGGTATCTATGCCAAATCCTAACAAAAATACTGGCTAAATGAGTCTGATATATGAAACCTAACCATATTAGGGCTCGAAATTGCGACTGTTTTGGTCGCATATGCGACCGAAATTTAATCAGTGCGACCTTAAAATATATTTGGGAGCATTTTTGCGACTGCCTATTTTGTTGTGGTGTGACTTGATTTAGATTGTGTATGCTGTGTGCTGTTCCAGGTTCAGCGTTCTCTCCAACATTACATAACCAATCAAATTTCACCATTAAGTTCTTGCGTTTAATGAAGAGCGCAGATTGGCTAATATGAATGTCAATCATTACTTGTTGCCGTGCTACGTTGGTACACAAAGCGCGAAAATGTGAAAAAACGCACTGCGAGCATGAAGAGAACGTGCTGACTACAGCCAATGTTACTACTGTATTAATTCATAACGACGGTCTGGATTTAAATGCAACTTCACCACCGGAAAATAAGGCTTAACCTTTCGGAGAGAGTGGCTTAAAGATTATGAGTGGCTCCGCTATGAAAATGGCTTGATGTTACTGTGTTTACTGTAAATCCTGTGAAACGGAGGTTGCAGGTAAAACGGCGTTGGTGGCAGAATCCACACATTTTAAGCGCGAGACCTTGCTTAAACATGGCGAAAGTCCCAAAAACACAAAAAGTGTGGTGACAAATCTGTCTATCAAATAGTGTTTGATGTATTTGCGTATCCTGCTTGAGGGACATCCGACAAACATCCTTGTATTCCATGTTAACTCTTTCCCCGCCATTGACGAGATATCTCGTCAATTAAGAGAAAACGCTTCCCCGCCAATGACGAGATTTTCCGTCTTTCCGCAATACCGCTATTAGCCCTTCCGCAACTTTTTAAAACGGAAGTATTGCTCTATGGCAAGCTGCTGCATGTCAGTGTCTGTTTTAAAGATCACTCTGAATGAGATCTCTATGAAAAATCCGTCATAAAAATGGAATTATCTCTGCTTTTTGCTCAAAATATGGTGTTTTTGCAAAAACCTACCCATATTCAAAAGCTGATTGCAAAAGAACCACTAAAGGTAGGATGAAACGGTTTTTTTTGTTTGAAAGCAGAGGGTCTGTTCTTTCATTTGGTATATTGTATGTTTATATATTTAAAAAAGAACATTTCCTGGAAGGCATTAAACTTTGGTGAAAATCATGAAAAACGCTGGCGCTGGCTGGCAACTTTTTTTAAAAATGCTGGCGGTGAAAGAGTTAAGGTGGAACACGACAATTCTGATGGTATGGTTTTTAAAAACATTGCCTATTTAGTAGTAATAGCATCCTGGTAATGCAGTTATCAATACCAATATATTAGCCTTCTATATTAGGGTCACTTTTGTAATGTCACAATTAATCAGTGTTTTACGTGTTTGCTAGATTTTCTATTGTAATCATAATTATGTTACTTGTAATTGTTAAATTATTATTGCTGCTATATTATTTAAACAGCATTTGGGTATTATTTTAGGAATCTATGCAGCAAAAAAGACCAAATTTCAAATCCTGGCCATAGGATGTGTAAAGCCCAGTTGTGGTGTTTAATTTTTAATAAAAACAATCTATTAACTTATACATTGTAGTTGTGGTGCTTCATAATTTTTGGATGAGTGCGCCTAAATTTTTGCTGGGAAGTTGGGAGCACCAGTGCTACCAAATAAAAAAGTTAATTTTGAGCCCTGCATATTGTGCGGTTCATAAAATTAAACATTTCAATCACTTTCTCTCAGGCTATTTACACCTGTAATTTAACATTAACATTTATGCATTTGGCAGACACTTTTATCTATGCATTAAAAAGTATACATTTTTATTAGTATGTGTTTTCCTGGGTTTGAACCATGACATGCACAATGCTCTATCACTGAGCTGTACAGGAGCACATTTTTCGGCCAGTTGTAGAAACTGCTATCAAAAGAAATCTTTTTGTATAATATTAATAATAAAGACAATAGTTTGAAGAAAGGGTGAACAAAGTCTTTGTAGAAAAATGTGAAGTTGTTTTTTGAAATCTTAAGCTACTGTGTCTTGATCCCTCCGTCCCTCACAGGCAAACAAAATCATTGAGCATAAGCGCAAATACGAACGCAAGCGGGAAGAACGGGAGATCAGAGCGAGGCAAGAACGAGTCAAGAAAGCGAAGGAGGAGCACGAAAGAGCACAAAGGGTAAGAAATGGATGGGTTGAGGAACGTGATGATTCAGTGGCCTGATTCAGAGTCACTCTGGTTCATCATGTGCATCTGTGTTTACAGGAAGAGCAGGCTAGACAACAGGCTGCAGGAGGTTCACAGGGTGGGTTCCCTGGATTTCCAGGTAAAACATTTTTATGACCGTAAAAATTCTTTTAACTACAATTCTCTACATCATTGATGTTTAATTCCAGAAACAGTATTTTGTGGTGAAATGTTGCATGTTTTTTGTTTTATTCAGAAAACTGCACAACTATATCTATATATAAGTTATGGTTTATGATATGAGATATTAGAATAACTTTCTGTCTACATAAAGTTAACATGCAAAGCTTGCTGAATTAAACACGTCTGTGTCTCCATGTACTTAACAGTTTTTCTGGATTTTCTGATCTTTCAGGAGGTGCAGGTTTCCCAGGAGGTGCAGGTTTCCCAGGGGGTGCAGGTTTCCCAGGTGGAATGGGCGGACTAAATGATTTATTTAAAGACCCAGAGGTTCTCATGGCTATGCAGGTAACATTTACGTAGTTCATTTAAACAATTGATTTGGAAAAAAGAAACAATTTGAGGTCAGATGGGTTTTCAACTACAGCTTGACTGATATCAAATTATCTGTAAATGAATATATCACTAACATCAGAGGTCACATCAACCGAATATTTTCCATATTTATCATGACTTAAGCAGTGACAAAAAATATTAATCTATGTGGCGCTGAATGTGTAAAGTGATGCAAGGTCCCTGTACTTGAATCAAAAACAAATATATAAATGTATATTCTAGCCTATATATGGGCATACTGTATGTTTTTAATTAAAAATGTGAACGAAAATGTCTTAAAGCTCACGTAACACACACTGTTTCTGCATTTCTGATGTTAATCTGGAGTACCTATAGAGTAGTATTACATTCTTTTTTATCTCTGAAGAGTCTTTGGTTGAATCAGATTTATAAAAGAAAGATTAGCTTTACCGAATCTTTCCAATAATGTACAAAAAAATTAAGGAGGAGGAGTTATACCGCGGGAGGAGCAAGTACAAGTCAGGCAACACTATACAACACTGTTTAACTTATGATTCACTACATGTTCGTGTCATTTATATAATATGCACGCACCTATTTCCAACATAAGACAGAAGTCTTACTTACTGTGTGCAACTCGTCATGACCCGGTTGGGAAAATCCAGTGCATCAAACACGCATGCAAAACTCCGCTGCTACCCCGGATAATAAACTATATCCATTGTTTTCATAAGGCTGTCTTTCTTCTCCTTACATCCAAAAACACTCTTCTTCTCTCTTGCCATTGTTGAGTTTTGAAATTAAACAAAGCTGTGTCTCGTGATAAGATGTTTGCAAGTTCTTGCATCTCCCGCTGATTGATGGGTGGGCGGGGTTTTCTGGTGGAAGTGCCCATATAAAGAAGTGATACGTATAGGAAACCCCTGAAACGTCAGCTGGACCTGTAATTGAAAAAAACTTTCAGAAACTTGTATGAACCCTGGCGAAGTGCATTCGGCACAGAAATACTCTGTAACACGCCCAACTACTTTTTTGACACTTTGCCTTACGTTTAGCATGAGGAAACAACTCTATAACTGTGTTAATAAGTCAGAATGCTTGAAATACCATTGAAACCCCCCCCTTAATAAAATGTGAAAATGATGAGGGGTAATTGTTACTTATGAAGGAATTTTTACAACGCTGTCCATCAAAATGAAGGACAATGAAAGGTGTACCGCAACCTTAAAAGGGATAGTTCACCCAAAAAAATTCTGTCATCATTTTTACACACTCATGTTTTTACAAACCTGTATAAATTTCTTTGTTCTGATGAACATGAAGAGAGATATTTTGAGGAATGTCTTTAACCGAAATGATCATGAGCCACATTTACTTCCATAGTAGTAGTAAAGCAACATTTCAATCGCCACTTCCTGGTAAACTTGCACAAAATATAAGTAAGTAAAGCGTAAAGCCACTGTATTTAACCATTTTGGGTATAATCACCTCAGAGCGCCCAGACAAAATACTGATAACTCCTGTTATCTGCTTTCGGTTTAAAAAAAAAATTGGTTGGTGTTTCCATTGTAGTTCATGCGCATGTTCTTTTTAATGGATAAAATATTTATCAGACTCCATTGAGCACATAAGGTCTTTTTTTATGTGCATTTTTAGAATTTATGCGCATCTTGCCATTTCCAACTTGTTTTTTATGCAATACTCCAAAATGAGCATACAAATAGGTGGATGGGAACACAGCTATAGACAATAGTAAGCATTCTAACTACAGCTGCAAGATATATCAAAATTATCAAAATATTATAAACTAACTATTTTTAAACCATTTACTACATACAAATACAATGTATAGTCAAAGTTTTATGTTAGTTTCATATCAGATAGGTGGCATATAATTTATTTTTGTTCATCATTGCAGTAATGTATGTACTTTCAGAAACTATAGTGATGCGTTCCTTTACCAAAAATATTGTTTAGCATGTCTCTTTTTTTTCAGTTTCTATATTTATTTTACTAATTTAAAGCATCATCACATATTTTTTTTCAACATCATGCAGGCCTAAACTCACTGTTATGTCAACAGAATGGTAAGTTATTGATGGTTATTTTTTTGTCTTTTAGGACCCAGATGTGATGGCAGCCTTCCAGGATGTGGCACAAAACCCAGCCAATATCGCCAAGTACCAGAGCAACCCCAAAATCATGGCTTTGATCAACAAACTCAGCTCCAAGTTTGGTGGCCAGCAGCCTTAAAGGGCAGAAAATATTCATGTGGATAGTGTCTGGTTCCAATACTCTAATGTGGCTTTTTCTTACTGGTTTCTTCCAAGGACATAGCTTGGAGCAGTTGAAGTAAAGATATAGTTTTACCAGATTTCAGACTGGTACACTGCAATGCTGATGAACTAGAAGAAAACTATTAAAGAGTATAGGAACCAGACAAAAAGAGAGTTGGGGGTGGTGCATGAACTGTAAGGTTTTGGTTTATTCTCCTGAAGTTTTGATTGGGACAGACTGTTTCATGACATTCACTGAGGTCAGCCCACTCAACACATTTGGCATAAGATCTTGAGTTCTTTGGGGGCATTAAAATCTAATCATAATGCAGGTCAAGGAATCAGTATTCATTACTGGACTCTAGAAAAATGTCTTTAATTGCTACATAAACAATTCAAAAGCCGACCATTCCAGAGGATTAAGTATAATTAAACACTTTCATAGTTGATGATGTGGTCTGTTTTTTTTCTCACATATTATACATATCCTATCAGTTCATGATTTAATTTGATAAGTGTACTTTAACATGTTTTCATCCTCGCCCTCATTGTAACCTAACAGTTTATGTCTTGTCAATGCTAAGTGAAAATTAAAACATTATTTTAAGAAGTTTTGCATTTAAATGGAATTTCATGGTTATTTCATTAAATAAACATTTTGGTTGTTGCACACAAATTTGTTCTGTTTCTCCATGGGATTTTGGGTGGCTTAAAGTCCTTATGGCTCTTAATATGAATATATTAGCCTTCGTGATGAACTGGTGTTTGTGCCCCAAAACAGTAACAAAATTTATATTTAAAAGAACCTAGTTTTAAATTACACTACCGCCAACACGGTTGAGTGATTTTAATTACATAATTCTGCCTTCTCCATTTGTAGGCTGCACGCGCCATAAAGACGGTCTTATTTTTAAATATTAACGATTGTAAAGTTGACTATTGTCCTTAGTTTGTCGTTAATGTTTGTAATATGCGAATTATATGTAAAACTTGCGAATGTAATGCTCAGTTAACTGAAATAAACCAAGTTTGATCACGTATGCAGCCCGAAAACGCGACCTCGCGCCAACCGATCGACGTGTCACATCAAAATAACGCGAGGGTATTCTTCTCTGCATGCTTTTGAATCGGTCTCGCGATACTTTAATGTCATAAGCCGATCGGTCTGGGCAGAGTCGTATAATAATAGAGTTACGACACTCACATAGACGTCCGTTGTAAGAATGGAATGCGGAAGTAACAGCATTTCATGTAGTGACCGGTAGTGACGCATAGTTCCAAACGCAGCACTGAAGCCCATTCATTTCAATGGCACCTGCTGGTAAATCGATGAAATTACCGTTTCTCTTTACATTTTCGGACATTTCATTAATATAGTCAACAGTGATATTTTATGAACTCTGGGGTAGGTAATGATTTTCGTTAATAATAACTAGTAAAATTTTTATATTTTAATGAGTTGTGTATAATGTGTGAATAATATAGATTTAATGGTTTAATATTTTATTACTGGTGGCCATCTACTTTATACTTATCTTTTTTATATATTACGAGTAACACTAGGGGGCAACAGCGACAAGCTAAATGCCTTATAAGAAAGTCACACTGCTTACAATGCTGCTATGTGTTTCATTGTGTTTGGTAAGTAATACGAGTGATGTATCCTCGAAAATCATGTATGATTATATTAACATTTAATGTGTGTACTATAAATACAATTAAATATTAATTTAGTGTGTTTATGTTATGCTTCACTGTTACAAATAACCGCGTTGGCGATCTTTTTTGTGATTTTAATATAGTAAAAGTGTAGGAATTATGTTTTTAGCAGATTGATAGCCATTTATATAGCCATATTTTGCTACAAAAATAAAAGATAAACTGTGTTGCTGTAGTTGGTATAGATAACCACAGTTATCTTTGGGCCACAATTAACTGTTTACAGGGGCGTCAGTTTGTGTTGAAAAGTGGTGGGGACAAAAGATCAGATGAAAAAACATTACAGCAGGACGGGAAAAATTTTGAATAACGGCGCATCAAAAATGGGCATAGTGTAGGCTGGTCAACAACACAAAAATATTTGTAAGAGATATACATGTAAGAGAAAACACACTATAAGCACACAACGCAACATATGTGACCCTGGACCACAAAACCAGTCGTACACTGCAAAAATTATTTTCAAGAAAAAATGTTTTTTGTATTTTTGTCTTGTTTTCAGTAAAAATATCTAACAATTCTTAAATTAAGATGCTTTTTGTTGATGAGCAAAATGACCTAAGAAAATAGGTCTAGTTTTTAGACCAAAAATACCAAATGTAAGTGATTTTGTGCATAAAACAAGCAAAAAAATCTTGAACATTTTTCTTGGCAGATTTGTTTGCTTGTTGTATGCACAAAATCACTTACATTTGATATTTTTGGTCTAAAAACTAGACTTATTTTCTTGGGTTGCTTTGCTCATCAAGAAAAAGCATCTTAATTTAAGAATTTGAAGTTATTTTAACTGAAAACAAAACAAAAATACTAATATTTTTGTCTTGAAAATCTGACATTCTTTCTTAGTATTTTTGTCTTGTTTTTAGTAGAAATATCTAAAAATTCTTAAATCAAGATGTAAATAAGTCAAACTTTTAGACAAAAACTATACAATTTAAGTGAATTTGTGCCTAAAACAAGCAAAAATATTTGCCAATGGGGTGAGAAAATTTTGCTTAAATGAAGTGTTTAAGAAAAAAGAAATCTTATTTTTAGATTTTTGTCTCACCCCATTGGAAGATATTTTTGCTTGTTTTAATCACAAATTCACTTAAATTGTATAGTTTTGTCTAAAAATTTGACTTATTTTCTTACGTCATTTTGCTCATCAAGAAAAAGCATCTTGATTTTAGAATTTTTTGATATTTCTACTGAAAACAAGACAAAAATACTAAGCAAGAAAGTCATTTTTGCAGTGTAAGTCGCACAGGTATTGTATGATTTTTCAGAACATTTTAACCAAATGCTTTCAAAAAGTGGTGGGGACAAAATCAGCCATTTCAAAAAGTGGTGGGGACAAAATCAGCCATTTCAAAAAGTGGTGGGGACATGTCCCCAGCGTCCCCAGTGTAAATGACACCTATGACTGTTTATCTTTATTAACTGTTTTACTATATTTACATCACTCCCTAGTAAAATAACGTTATAAACATAGTAAGTATAGTGATCAATTCACATTACAAGCTAATATTTATCTAAAATAGCTGAAAACCTATGCAAACAGATTGACAGCCCTGCTTGGTTTGGAACTGCAGAACGTTACATGAATCACGTGACCGCACGGCGGCGAGATCAAAGCGTTTCGTAACTCTGTTATTAAACGACTCTGGGTCTGGGCATAGATTACCACTTCAACTTTTGAATATCAAGACATTCACCAACCCCTTACCTCTAACTCGACCAAACATCTTGTACCCAAACTCTGTTGTGTGTAGAAATTAAAAAAATATTTGAGAGATATTTTAAGACGTTGCTGCTTACCTTTTCTTGGCGGATGAGTGTTTGTCCTCACACTCGTCAACAATGGAGCATAGTTTTACCTATGAATTGTCAATTTTTGGCCATTTTTAAGTAACTTGGCTTCATATAAACGTGTGAGCTCAACGAATAGACGTTAATGTATACATAGCAATATACACGGTTTTGCAAGTTAAAAGGCTTTAGTGGAAATGACCAGGTCGCGCCAATTATGAAAAGGGCGTTATTTCAAAACTCTTTTTTTATCGCGAGATTATAAATTAGATAATTTGACGCCGTTAATGATGCTTTAAATTCTATTTGTATTTTACTAGTTATTAAAATGCTTACATATATGACAGCAAAAAAGAATATATATATATATATATATATATATATATATATAAAATAACAATTTATAATGAAAAATTTAATTAGGGCCTTGTATTATTTGACAAACAATTCCTGTCAGTTTACATTAGAGAACCTAACTGGCTGAATTATATTCCTCTCTATGTATGTGCAATTTATTGTATAGTTATATAAGTCTAGAACAACATTTAAAAGAAAAAGAGAAAGAATTATCTTGCTTAATACAATGCAAATATTCTCTATACTGATTTTTACATTAAAGCAATGAAGCACATTTTAAAACAAGCTTTCAGATTAGGTAGCTGGACATTTCTTTCCTCTTACATAATGTAAAAAATTAACCAAACCAAATGGACTCTGGAAAACTTTATTTATAATTTACAGCATTGGATGCTGCACTACACAGAAATAAAAAAAACAAGAACATTTTAACGTTGGAGTAATATGTCTACTTGACAAGAAAACAGTGGCATCTAAACAGCAAGCAGCTCAGGAAAGAAATTCCTGTATCATTCCAGATGCTGCTAATGGCCATACCTGAAAAATAAATCATCAGATTAGCAATTGTATAAGTATGAAAAAAATGATAAACAACAAATGCCTTGTTTCATGAGTTTATGTTATCATAAACGTATATTGCTTAAAACAAACTTTAAAATGTGCCACATTAATCTTCTTTCTTAAAGGTATAGGAGAGGATTTTCTTTTTCCGGGTGGATCATCAAGACTATTGGCCATCATTCTGATGATATGTTTACGTAAGGCTGTCATACGTGCTTGTCCCTAGGTTCGCTTTCTGCGCATGTGCACTTTCAAGTGTATATGTGTGGTGGGCTACGGTTTCAGCCATTTATTGAAGCTCGCGTTCTCACCGTGTTTTTTAAAAATGTCTGAGGGTTGCAAAAGAAGAAGTGTTTACGAATTGTATGACAAGAAGAGAAAGGCCTCTTAAGAAAGAAACAAGACCAGAGTGTTTTTGGGCTTCCAACTGATGCCTCAGTCGCAAAGTTTCTACTCGACAGGTAAAGTTTGGCATGCCATTTGGAGAAATCCATTTAAAATCACTGCTAGTAAAACTGCTAGATATGTTGATGTAAGCTATGATTAGCGATGCTAGCCCTGGAACAAGTCACGAACCACGCAGACACGGTAAACATCTCAATGTATGAGCCATGCTGGCAGCAACTTGTAAACCGAGCGAAGTGAAGAACTATAGGCTCGTGCATGCTCTATCGTGCAAACGTTAATAGGCGTTCCCTCTCGGAAGGAGGTAGAGTGTTGCGCAAGTGCATTGTTTTTTTTTTAAAGTGGAGGGGCGGTTCTTTTAAAAATTTCAGGAAAATCTTCCGCTATACCTTTAATCTAAACTGCTTGACTGTTTTTTAAACGAGATGGAAAAAAAACTCACTTCTGAAACTCCCACTCTCTGTTGTCCAGGGGACACACCTGTCTGGTCTTCAGCCAACGAGAGATGCAGTGGAAATGAAACGCGTGCTGGAAAATCAAACAATCGAATCACAACACAACTCTACAGAACATAAACCGTGTATATTTGCATTTGGCCGCAATACTCACATTGCAGACTCCCCAAGCCACTGTGCACTCTTCTGATGTAGCTGAGGCTTGATTGGCCTGACACTCTATACCTATAAAAATACAGGATGCATACAGGTGACATGACATAAAGACCAGCTTTATATAAAACTAACACCAAAGTGGATTTGAAGATACTCACAAAGGTCCATAATGTGATTTCTGCAAATGGCACAGTTGTCCACAACAATGTCCCAAGCCCAAAGCGCCACAGCATTCCACTTTAAAAGAGAAACATTAGAGCCTTTAATGGGACATTTCACAATACTTTTTTTAGATGTCAAATAAAGTTGTAGCTCAAAATACCATATAGATAATTTATTATACCATATTAAAATTGCCACTTTGTATGTGTGAGGAAAAATGTGCTGTTTTGGGGTGTGTCTTTTTAAATGCAAATAAATTGATCTCTGCAGTAAATGGAAGTGTCGTGGTTGGATAGTGCAGATTTAGGGGTGGTTTTATCCCCTTCTGACATCACAAGAAGAGCCAATATGGTTTACCAAAACTAAGTTACTGGGTTGTTCTTTTTCACATTTTCTAGGTTGATACAAGCACTGGGGACCCAATTATAGCACTAAAACATGGAAAAAGTCAGATTTTCATGATATGTCCCCTTTAATACAACTGGCCACATCTACTGGTCAGCATTTCATTTATCATAAAAGGCTAACAAAATGATAATTTAAAACCTTATATACAGCCCTTTTAATAAAAGTAGTGTGACAGTAAAATGGTACTTCAGAAGGTAATACCATAGTACACAGTGATCACCTACATAATACAACAGTTTTTCTTAGTAGCCTTGTTGTAAATATAAATATTTAACCGTGTGTGGGATTTTAAATCAGCAAAACATTGAAACAAGATGTTGGCAGCACCATTTAAATGAAACGGTGATGCTTGAAAAAAGACACAACTGTCTGAATGACTCAATGGATCTTCATTTAGCTGGTGGCCTATTTTAATAATCTCCCAGATTACGCTACAGACTTTACTAGAGAACAAATCAACAAAGCGTTAAACACTGGTAACGTATATCTTCTTGATATTAGATCATAAATAGGAAGGGTTAACATTTTCTGTAATAATAAAACACCATATCAACTTCTTGTTGAGAGACACATAATGGTGTGTTAGTCAGCATAGCTAACGCTAGCCGGAAATTACAAACGCGCTGCTCTAGAAAAGTCTACGTGTTAAAGGGACTAAGCGTTATCTAAGTGTTTAACATCATTTCTTTACATCCCCTCAAGACCGTTTACCTTTTTCACTTCAAAACGTTTCTTGCTAGCTCCACTGTTAGCTCCACTCGGGGTGTCCACATCCATCGCGGCCGCCATGATTGCTTGTGGTTTGATCTCGCGAGAGTTAACGAGAATACAGACCGCCTCAGTTTACTACAGTGGTCTCTCAAAACAACGTAATATTAAAGCAATGCGGCGTGCTGGAGAACACATTAGACGCTTTTATTTAAAATAAATGAACAGTATTATTATAACTTATAACACATGTACACAAAATGTCGTGCTAAATCATTTCCTAGAAGTGAAAACTTTAGGTTCCACCGAGATTTGAACTCGGATCGCTGGATTCAGAGTCCAGAGTGCTAACCATTACACCATGGAACCAGTTAGGAACATGACGAAATAGTTTTGCTTATATGTATTACGTATGTAGACAAATATGGCACAATATATTGTAAATGGAATAATGTTAACTTATTAAATTTAACACCCAATCGAATCAACATCCAGCAATAGCTTTTAACATTTTTTGCATTCGTTTATTATGAAGATTATTCATTTATATCATTGACATATAAGTCCTCTGAATCATATTTCTCAATGCTTCTTTTCCTTTTGCTTGATCTTCTTTCTTCTGTTTTTCTTTTTAGACCTGGTTCTTTTGGGATTTTTCACTGGTTTGTGTCCATTACTATTTTCCAGTGGCCCTGCTGTCGTCTGCATCTCTGTTATTTTTGGGTCATTGGTGGTGGTGATGGAGGTTTCATTGAATGCCTGAGCATTTTCTCCTAAGCAGTTTTCAAAGATGACAGCATCTATCACAGCCTGACCTCGCAGCTCAGAAGGGTAACCACACACAGCTTCAACTTTTAGGCTTGTATTTGACAACCAGCTGAAAGAAAGAGGAGATATGTATGAAGATATGGATGGATGGACGCATTTCGTGTGTACAAACAGATATATATCTCACCTGTAAAATGGCAGTAATTTGCAGTCACACATTAGTGGATTGGTACCCAGGGTGAGGTTTTGCAGGCCAGTAAGATGTGAAAAGTCAGGTAACTCTTCTAACTGATTCTCTTCCAGAGATAAAGACAGGAGACCGGGACCAAGCCCTGTCAGAGACGTTGCACTCATCTACACCAACACAGAAAACATTAGCCATTAGAGAAAGATTATCATGTACTTTGTTATAGTATAAATAATAAAATGTTGTCATCTACCTTTTGAAGACCCATTCTATCAATATGCAGGTGTTTCAGACTTTTAGCCACGCCCCTAAACGCTCTTGGACCTATCCAGCGAATCAGATTCCCTGAAAGATGGAATTCGGTAAACAGAGGTGCATGGCCTATTGCATCACTAGGCACTTCTGTAAGCTTATTATCTTCCAGATGGAGAACATCCAGCTTGGGTGCTGGATCCAGAGCTTTAGGGACTATGGTTGTAATGGTGTTATTGGTGAGATAGAGGCCTGTCAGTTGAGGGATTGGAGTAAGAAGCCCCACAGGCTCTAGTTTAGCTATCAGATTTCTTTCCAGATGCAGCTCCAGGAGTTTAGGGATGTGAGCCAGTGTAGCTGAATAAGGAAACTGGGAGAGCCTGTTGCCTTCAAGGTGAAGATACATGATCTCGTGGGCAGCTGCGAAGACATTTGTGTCCAAGGAAGAAAGCTGGTTGTCGGACAAGTAGAGGTACATCAGCCACTTCATACCCTGGAAAGCTCCGTTCTCGATTTCATGGATTTTACAGCTGTCCAAGTGAAGGGACACCACATTAGGGACTTTAGGGAAACTGTTGCTAGGAAGATAGTGGAAGTGGTTGCCACGCATGTTCAGCAGGTGAGTGTTGCCGGGGAAACCACTTGGCACTTTTGTGTGACCACGTTCCTCACAGGTAGCATGTTGAGCATCAGGCTGATAAGGAGGATGATTATAGAAAAGAAAAACATTTTTTAATTAACCAAACCAAGAAAAACTAGTTAACTTAAAGGGACACTCCACTGAAAATAGGCTCATTTTCCAGCTCCCCTAGAGTTAAACAACTGATTTTTACCTTTTTGGAATCCATTCAGCCAATCTCCGGGTCTGGCTGTACCACTTTTAGCACAGCTTAGCATAATTAACCGACAGAACAGAAAATTAAAAGTTTTGATTTTCAAAGTCCTTGATTATTATGCCAGAATGAGAGTATAGTTCTTAGCCATATCTGCCTAAAAAATTGCAACTTAAAATTTTCCGTCAGTCTTAGTACATGATGTAACTACAGAAGAGTCAAGTTTTAAATGGTTATTTTTTTAGCGCAATGCTAAATGGTCTAATTAGATTCAATAGATTATGCTAAGCTATTCTAAAAGTGGTACCGCCAGACCCGGAGATCAGCTGAACGAATTCCAAAACAGTAAAATTGTCCGTTTAACTATTCCCATTTGGAGATCTGTTACATTCAACATTCATTCAACCCTCTGTTTCTCACCTCACAATAGCAATTCTGTGGACATCTGTCACTTTTCTTTGGCTTGCTTTTTTCCGTACTCTTTTCTTCATCGGTAGTTTTTGCCTCTCCTTCTTTTTCTGTCTCATCTGGCAGCATCAGCTCATCTTGTTGTCTGCAGCGGAGGTCCTGTTCTTGCACATTAACCAGAGGTTCATCTGAGAGGTGTGGAGGCCAAGCACATTCACCATAGAGCTTAATCCCGGACTTCTTTGCCCACATCTTTAGGTCCTGTAGTAAACAGGTACATCTGATGGGGTTTCCTGAATGACAATGAATGAGCGAAATCATGAGTTTTGAGACTGTAACTGCATTTTAACTCTTAAACTCATTTAAACTCCATGGTTGGGTTTGTCCATATTTGACCCTAGCAAGTGGAAACATTTTTAGGGGTTGTGTAATATTTTTGTAGTTATAATGCAAAATCCCTACAATGGAGTCACCTTAATACTGATAGAACATAGATTAGGTTGTATCCATGGTTACCAGTGAGGTTGAGGCTGGTGAGCCGTGTGGTCCCCATTAGGGCCGGTATGTAAGGGAGCTGGTTATTGCTCAGGTCCAGATGAGAGATGAAGGGAGAGAGAGACAAAGTTAAATCTGACAGGTCCTGCAAGGCCATGTTGGTCAACAACAGATGTGTGAGTTTTGGCATTGTCACACTCTCGTCCACCAGATACGTCATAGGGTTAAAACTCATGTCGAGATGAGTCAACTCCACTAATCTGAAAGAAATTTGTAAAAAACAGTGAACGTAGATTTTTGGTGTATATATATATTATAATTATCCGGAGCCTTTTTCTCCTATATACAAGCCAGAGTTTGATGTTAAAGGGATAGTTCACCAAAAAAAATGAAAATTCGGTCATAATTTACTCACTCTCATGTTGTTACACACCTGCATAAATTTCTACCAAACCATTTTTGAGCACCATTGACTTACATAGTATTTTTCAATGGTGCTCTTGTTTCTAGCTTGATAACAAATATCTTCCTTTGTGTTCAGCAAAACAAAGAAATGTATACAGGTCAAGTGAGGGTAAGTAAATAATGATATTATTTTCATTTTTGGGAGAACTATCCCTTTAGGTGATATCAGTAACACTTCGTAATGCAGCAATGAAAGATACCTGGTCATAGTTTTTGTAGGAAAGAACTGGAGCTCATTATGGTCCAGGTTCAAGTGAGTGAGTGTGAGAAGACCAGCAAAGGCTTCTGTTGCCAGATTGTTTAAAGAGTTGTGACTCAAACGTAACAACTGGATATTGAACATACCCTGGGAAACAGGCACAAATATTGGGTAATTCAAGAATATAAATTACATGGTTTAACTGGTAGAGCATTGCACTAGCAGCACAAAAGTTTATGGGTTTGATGCCAGGGACCACACTAAAAGGTATAACTTCACTTTGGATTAAAGCATCTGCCAAATGCACACATATTTAAAGAAAGCGTATTAAGGATTCAAACTGACTGAAAAAAAGGGCTAAGAACCAACGAGAAACATCTTTTATTCTCTTAGATTTGGTGATCTACACCTGAAATGCCATGTTGGGAATGTAGACAAGTTGATTATGAGTGACGGACAGCAGATTCAAAGAGCTCAACGAAGCAAACGCTCCAGGATTGATCTCCTCAATGCGGTTCCGATCCAAATATAACTGCTTCAATGATGATAATCCATCAAACGATTCCTGCAGAATGGAGAGACGGTAAAAACACGATTAACACCGTAATGAGATCCTCTACTTCTGAGAAACAAATCTATCTACATTTATATAGCACCAAGACGGCCGCACATAATCTGAAGGACACCCGTCATGTACTTTACCTGGTATAGGACGTTAATGATGTTCCTGGTGAGGTCAAGTTGGACCAAACGGGAAAGACCTCGGAATGCCCCCTCTCTTACTGAGTGAATCCCACATCCCTGCAGGTTCAGGTGGGTCAGGTAGGGTGTGTGTTTAAAAGCACCTTTGATCAGTTCGCCAAGATTGTTTCTCTTAAGATCCAACTTCACTGTGATCTAAAATTAAGAGAGACAACTGCATCAATGATAATAGTGATGCACATGCGCATATAAGGGTATCAAATAGTAAAGAAATGTAAAACATGTGAAATCAAACTTTGATGCTCTTAATATCATATTTATGAGATTTTAGCCTGGATTTCACAGTGAGGGTCATTTATTTATGATCAAAATTTATTTATGAACCACATTTAGCTTAACTGGATTTGGAAAGCAAATGAGCATACTCACCTCCTTTATGGCTATAGGAATGTGTGTGAGGTTCTTCCCAATGCAGGTTACAATGAGCTTGGTGTCATCACAGACACAAACACGTGGGCACTTTGCAGTTAGACCCGAAGATATAAAGATCATGAGGATCAACATTACTAGTGTCAGACTCATGGTGAAGACCTCCTACAACACAATTTATGTAATAAAGACTACATTTTTATGTGCAATTTACTATAAAATAAGCAATACATACAATATGATGTACAACTTTCCCAGGTAAAAAATAATTTGATTTAAAATATATTTTAAAAAGTGTACTAAGGATATATTTTCTACATTTTGTACTATTTTTGTCAAATCCAAGTAAGTGTATTCAATTATGTATTAATTTCAATTTAACATCTATTTCACTACACTTCAAGTGTAAATAGTATACTAAAATGGAACAACTTTTTTAAGACTTCAAGTGCACTAAAATACACGACTAAAAATAATCAAGATTCATGAACAATTAAGCACACTTACAGTACAATTGCATAATTATAGTTGTGTTTACGTATATTTTGTGCGTACACAAAAAAGTATACTTTTAAAAAGTAAATATCAAATACTCTTTTAATAAAGCACAAGTAAAAGCATACTTGTTTTATACTTATGTACTTCAATCATATTTCTAATACACTAAAGTATACTAATTTTTTACCTGGGTAAGTTCTCAATAATTTATAATTACACAAAAAATGATGAGTTGTTTTGACCCATTTTGTCAAATATGGATTTTTCTAAAGTCTTTTCAGAGTATAGATAAAACACATATCACTGTTTTTTATTTAAAAATACAAATGTTTCTCAGAGTTTTCCTTGGAACAGCTTTGTTAAAGTTTTTGCATTTCGACCCCTGATCCCATTCTGCACTGTACAAATTAACACTCTGCTACTATATTTCACAGCTCTATCTTTTTGTGCATGAATGAAGATGGAGAGTGAACAGTTTTGTTTTTTCGGTTTTTAACATTTGTGTAAAACCATACACCATTTTTGCAAAATCTTGTTGAGTATTACAAGAATCTCTTAACTTCAAGGTTCAATTAGGGTTTAACAGAATAGAGAATACTGAATGGGAAAAACTTTTCCACATTGGTGTTAATATATTTATTTTAACTGAAATTACACTTTGTTCAATTCAAAGTGATCCAGATTTTCAGTGTCTATTAGAATGACAACTGTGACATAAAATAAATTATCTAAAGTTTTCTTATCTTACCACAGAACTATTAACAAACATTCACGACACCTTAAGAAATAATTGTAAACTGAGAAATCAAATAAAGGGCACTTACCTTTGATATACACTTATGTGATTTCCTCACAGTTAAATAATCTCAACAAGTCAAATAATTTTTATTTAACCAGAGGAAATTCATGCCGTCCGTGACAATAACAGACATTTACTGCACCTATACAGAGCCCTTAGTTCCAGTCTTTCTCTCTCCAAAGGTTCCAGGGAAAATCTGAAGCAGACGTCCTGTGGCTTTCCTGAACAAACTCTCACAATGGTAAAGATCCATCAGGAGTTGAGGTAAAGGGCAGGACTTTCATAACTTCTGACTCCATAAAGATAAACTATGATGATTCTTGATCATAACTAAACTCAGATTTTGATGTGTTTACTGGCCAAACACAAAAGCTGTGCTTCTGCCTCTAAGTAAATGCTCAATTCAAAAGGCTTTATTGTTGAGTCTATAAAAAACATAATTTTGTTATACATTTATAAAATGTTTTACATTAAATATTGTGGCTATTAACATTACTATTAACAGTTTTTTGAGGTCTCACCCTGAGATGCTTTTAAAACATTGAGAAAGTTTTTTATTTGAGAACTTTTTATGTATCTTTTTTATTGAGAAAGTTCACATCTGTTCTCTTACTGACTGCTTTTTTCTTTATTAACCAGTCTAAATCATTCATTTAAAAAACATGTTTGAAATTACCTATGTGAAAAAAACATTTAAACATGCTTTCAAATCTAAAATAAAAATGTCCATTAAGTGACCCTAAACTATTGAATGCTTCCATGATCTGTTTGCGCTAAAGACCAGCAAGTCTAGATTCATGAATAGTGTTTATCCATAGCCATCCACTCCCCCAGTCTCAATTACTTTATAGTCATTTTAAATTAATTTGATACATTTAATTGTTTTTTTATGATTGTATGTCTATCTATTTATTGCTTGTTATTGTTTTAGGTTGAATGTTGATGTATGGTCTGTTCTTCTTTGTGAGACACATCATTTCATTTAAATGTTATATGCAATGAATGACAATAAAGGCATTCAATACAATAAATACAGAAAAATTATACCCATGATAACCTGTTTAAGTAATAATTGATTATACTTCTATAATATAAATTAATTTCAAATAAATTAATTTAATCTAAACAACAGGGTTTCCACAAACTTTTACTCATAATGTTTATAATTGTGCTCGTAAAAAAACATTAAAAATAGTAGTTAACAATCCTTTTAATTAAAGAAGAATTTATATCATGAACAGATGACAGTCAACACCAAAAATACAATCACACAAGACAATGTTTATAATTTATATATCATATTTATTAAATATTCTGCCAGTGAGCAAGCTGTTGCAAGGGAAAAAAACTCCAAAAGGTTAACTATTGGAGAAAAAACCTTGCGGGAAACTAGGCTGTTTCATCAGGACTAGGGATGCTTAACAATTAATCGTGATTAATTGTTAGCAGAATAAAAGTTTTTGTTTACATCACATATGTGTGTAATTGGTGTATAATAAATATGTATATATATAAATATGAACACATTCATGTATAATTTAAGAAAAAAAAAATGTATATATTAAGTATTTATATTTATATATAATATAAATTATACATAAATATACAAATGTATATACACATGTAAACATTTCTAAAACATATACATGCATGTGTGTACATTTATTTATACAAAGTTATTATACACAGTTCACACACATATATGATGTAAACAAAAATTTTATTCAACTTACAATTAATCGCGATTAATCGTTAAGCATCCCTAATCAGGACTTTTACATAACCAGAGAAGATACATTATGAAGATAAACAATGTTAAAGATCACAAAATTATCACTATAGACCTGGAAACCCATCGATCTATAGCAAGATAAGAAAATTACATATGAAGTGACATGAACTGAATAGTTGCACATACACTAGATAAGAAAGGTGAGCAAGTTATACTGTGGCAAGGAAAAAACTCCTAAAGTAGTATTGGAGAAAAAAACCTTGCCAAAACCTTGGTCACCACTACGCTTGGAGGGAAACTCGTTCGACTTTTAACTTATAAGGATCAATGCATGTCACAAAGTATAGTGTGGAGCTTACTTAAAGGGATAAGAATATACATGTTTTAATAGATATCAATATTCTCACAGTAAAAAAAAAACTTTGTAAAGTTTAGAAGTGGAGAAAAAAAACTGTGAGAAACCATGCTTATCCGGGGCTGGTTAACTGTACAGAACTATAAAAAAAGATTATGATGAACAAAGCAGGGTTAAAGGAAAAGTTAGCCCTACAGTTTTAGGAACCCATCAATCCCAGCAAAAAAAAAAAAAAAAAAACTGCAAAATGTCGCTATCACGATATTGTCACGACAGGGTTGGAGAGACAGGACGCAAACGCAGAGTTCGAACCAATAAATAACATTTAATAATAAAACTGGAAACAAAACACGAGGAGTAAAATAACAGGCATGTAAGTAACACAGGAACATCCAACGTGAACAGGAACAGACATGGAAGTAATGACAATGACAATCTACCGGCAACCGGTGTGACAGAAACAAGGCATATAAATACAAAGACAATTAAACATAAGACAGGTGTGGTGTATTGGCTTAATGAGTCAATGAGAGTCCAGGTGAGACGGATCAGTGCAATACACAAAACATGACACGGACTAGCCGTGACATAACCCCTCCCTCTACGAGTGGCTACCAGACACTCAAATAAACACAAAACAAAAACAAAGTCTGGTAGCAAGAGTCCAAGGGAGGGGTGGAGGGCTTGGGGACCCTGGCGAAGCCGGCAGCCGCCGGGACGAGACCAACAGGAACGATTGGCCGGACTGCGCCAGGAGAACCGGAGCGATCGCTCAGAGAACCGTGGCAGACGAATTACCCCCCTCCTGGGAATCGTCGACGATCAGCTGCCCCCGGAAGTCATCTCCCATCCCCTCGCGGAAACGGAGACCCTCTCTCGGTAGCCACCCCGGGGAAATGATCGGGCGTGGTCCGTTCCGGATCCCCCTGCGAGCAGGATGGTGGTCCTCCGAGGGACCGTCGTCGACGACTCAACCGTTGGGGGACCGCCTGGGCCGATCCTCCTCCCGCATGCTCGCGGGAGCGAGCGATCGCTCACGGTGGTCCCCAAGAGACATCGGGGCTGATGGGGAATACACCCCGATGTCACTACTCCCCCTCGACGAAACTCCTGGGGGAGCCGCCCTCCGTGAACCCGCTGCGTCCAGTGCTGGCCGGTAGATTCTGTCACGACAGGGTTGGAGAGACAGGACGCAAACGCAGAGTTCGAACCAATAAATAACATTTAATAATAAAACTGGAAACAAAACACGAGGAGTAAAATAACAGGCATGTAAGTAACACAGGAACATCCAACGTGAACAGGAACAGACATGGAAGTAATGACAATGACAATCTACCGGCAACCGGTGTGACAGAAACAAGGCATATAAATACAAAGACAATTAAACATAAGACAGGTGTGGTGTATTGGCTTAATGAGTCAATGAGAGTCCAGGTGAGACGGATCAGTGCAATACACAAAACATGACACGGACTAGCCGTGACAGATATCACGTGAATAACAGTTTATATAAGAAAATACACATTTACAAGGTGAGCAAGTCATAAGTTATTGTGGCAAGGAAAAAACTCCTAGGATTGGAGAAAAAAACCTTGCCAAAACCTTGGTCACCACTACACTTGGATGGAAACTCTTTAGACTTTCAACTTATTAGGATCAATGCATGCAAAAAAGTACAACAGGGGAAAATAGGTGGGCTATTGACACAACATGTCCACCAGATGTGGCCATCAAGCCAAATATTGAATTCATACAAAGAAATTAGAACATTTAAGTATACAAGTTGAGTCATAATAAAAGTGAAATGACACAGTGAATACGTATTGAACACATGAAGAGAACAAGGTGCAAAATGGCATAGAAAGCCAGAAGATCACCTGAAATCTGTCAGTATTGAGAGAGAAACCCTATCAGTAATAATTGATATCAGCTGCTTTAGTCTTAATTGATGGCCAATAAAGCCATGGCAAGTTTATTTGTATAGCACATTTCATACACAGAGGTCATTCAAAGTGCTTTACATAGAAATGAGAAAACAATATATAAAAGAGAAAAAAGAAAATGTAAAAATAAGAGATACACGATAAAATCACAATAAAACAGATACATGAGAATTTAAAATAACAATTAAAGAAAATAAATGTGATTTTAATAAAAACTGTTTAAAATGTTAAAAAGAATAAAACAGGGGTAAAAGTCCAAAGAATAATCAGAAGAGTTCTCCAAGAGCCAAGAGCCACTCCTGCAGAACTTCAGGAAGACCTTGCATCAGCAGGTACTGTTGTTTCAAAGAAAACTATAAGCAATGCACTAAAGCAAAAAATCATTTGGAGAAGCCTGTGGATTACTAGGAGACTATAGTATGGTCAGATGAAAGCAAAATGGAACTTTTTGGTAGTCATCCTACACACCATGTTTGGAGAAGAAATGGAACTGCCCACCACCCCAAGAACACCATACCAACAGAGAAGTTTGGGGGGGGGGATCATGGTTTGGTGCTTCTTTTCTGCAAGGAGAACTGGCAGATTTTAAATTATTGAAAACAGGATGAAAGCTGAAAATGAAAAGAGGGTGGACATTTCAGCAAGACAATGATCCCAAACACAAGGCCAAGAAAACAATGAAGGGGTTTCAAAGAAAGAAAATCAAGTTGCTAGAAGTGCCAAATCAATCACCTGACCTAAATCCCATAGAAAATATATGGAGAGAACTGAACATCAAAGTTCATAAAAAAGGCCCAAGACCATTTGTGTGTAAGAATGGGCCAGAAGCTGTAATCACCAAAAAGGCAATATTTGGCTTGATGGCTACATCTGGTGGAAATTTTGTCTCAATAGCCCACTTAGAAATCCCCTTACTGATAAAAATGCTGATGTGTCATTTTCCCCTCGCTGTATAAAGTGGATTTTACTTCATGGGATAAGAAAATGCATGTTTTACTAGACATCAATATTCCCCCGGTGAGCAAGCTGTGGCAAGGAAAAAAACTCCAAAAGGTTTAGTAGTGGAGAAAAAAACCTTGCGAGAAACCATGCTCATCCGGGGTTGGCTAACTTTACAGGACTATAAAAAACATTATGAAGATGAACAAAGCAGGGTTAAAGGAAAAGTTAGTGCTACAGACTTGGGAACCCAACAATCCCAGCAAAACAGAAAACTGCAAAGGTATTTGTACACCTGTGGACTGGACTATCACAAATAAGACAATATCACATGAAATGAACAATTTAGATAAGAAAATACACCTTTGCAAGGTGAGCAAGTCATAAGTTATTGTGGCAAGGGAAGAAAACTCCAAAAGTAGTTTCAGAGAAAAAAACCTTGCCAAAACCTTGGTGAAATAAGCTCGCTGCTTCGTTCAGAGGAGGGAAAGTCTCCTCATAAAACTGAATATTAGTAGAGAAGCCATCATGGTCAAGGCCTGAAGCTGTTGCAACCAATAAGGCAACATTGAATTCAACAAGATATTTTACATGGAAATGTTAGAACCTTCTGATAAACACAGAAGAAGATATTTTGATGAATGACGGTAAGCACACAGTTGATGGTACCCATTGACTTCCTTAAACAAATACTAAGGGAGTGAATTTGTACCGGCAACTGTGTACTTACCTGTAGCAGTCCAGTCCAGACATGTGAAGATCTGAAATCGATGTCAAGGGAGGAACTGCCCAAAATTCATCCTAAGCATGGTGCAAGTCCTCTTAGCAGGATAAGGAAATGTGTGGCCATAAAGAAGTGAAGAACATTGGAAGTCTTGGCACATCACAGATGAGTTTTAAAAAAGCAAAAGGTGGATTGCACCTTATATCAAAGCTTTTATTTTCTCGCCATGCCATCATCTGAACGCTGCTGACCGCACCATTATACAGGTGATGTTTAGATAAGACAAGATCCATCCAGTTTCAACCTTTATCTCAACAACGCCATTTTTAACTAAAATGTGAAGACTTTTTTTAGTCACTGTATCGGCACATCATACTATCATAACACTTTTACTGTAAACATTACTGTCAACTGATTGCATTAAAGTATAAACTTATGGGATAAAGCATTAACATCTTTTCACAGCTTTGGGGTTGGTTTCCCAGACAGGGATTAGCCAGGACTAGGCCTTAGTTACAGTAATTTTCCACTATGTATTCATAATTGTTATGTTTTATGCAAACACGTCCTCAGCAACTACCAATGACTCCTTGCAGTGTCTGTGACACTTAGGTCCCTAAGTTCGCCCTGAAATCAGTGCGCCACCATTGTTGAGATCTGAACTGCAGGCCATGCAAAGAACTGTAAGAACTTGTCGGTGCTGAGTTCGTGTGCCAAGAACAGTTAGCGACACTGCTCAAGACAAACCAGAGACTCAACCATCATATAACACTACAAGGTGTTAAGATAAAAAGATGAAACCAGAATGAATCCATCAAATCTTATTCCCCCAGGCAGCAAAATCCAGATAAAAGCAGTTTAGATAAGAAAATACAAATTTACAAGATGAGCAAGTCATAAGTTATTGTAGCAAGGAAACCTTGTCAAAACATTGGTGAAAAAGGCTCACCGCTATGTTTGGAGGGAAAGTTTCATCACAAAACTGAACATTAGTAGAGAAGCCATCATGGTCAAGGCCTGAAGCTGTTGCAATCAATGAAGCAACATTAAATTCAACAAGATATTTCACAGGTAAATGTTAGACCCGTCTGATGAACACAGAAGATATTTTGATGAATGATGGTAAGCACACAGATCAAGGGTGAGTTTTGAATAAGCATGGGACTAGACTTAAGCCCTGTCTGGGAAACCGCCCCATTACGTTTTAGGCAGTGACATCTTATGAATATAATGCTTTAATGAATATTAAGGCAAAGCATTTTAATAGTAACTTTTATGTGGTCTTTACCGCAGGTTAAATATAATGTCATTTTCCATTATGTATTCATAATTGTTATGTTTCATGTAAACACGTCCTCAGCAACTACCAATGACTCCTTGTAGTGTCTGTGACAGTTGTGTCCCTAAGTTCGCCCTGAAATCAGTGCGCCACCATTGTTGAGATCTGAACTGCAGGCCATGCAAAGAACTGTAAGAACATGTCGGTGCTGAGTTCGTGTGCCAAGAACAGTTAGCATCACTGCTCAAGGCAAACCAGGGACTCAACCATCATATAACACTACGAGGTGTTAAGATAGAAAGATGATACCAGAATGAATCCTTCAAATCTTATTCCCCCAGTCTGCATGACAGCACAGCCAGCAAAATCCAGATGAAAGCTTGGATAAGTGTGCGAAGACGTATGGAAAGTGATTCTGTTCAGAATTAAGCAGTCACATTTCAACTCTGGTCCGGAAGCAACTGTCATCCATCTTTGATCTAGTGATCCTGATTAATTCAGAAAAACAATACCAATACCATTACATGGAAAGATTAGTTTGGCCATTAAGAAGGGAAGAACATCAAACACCTTAACAGTCTGATCTTAACATTAACTAAGAACAGGGCTGTAGGAGCTGTTGGACATTACAATACCTGCCATGACGCATAATAATGTTGGGTTGCTACTCTTTAGCTGGGGCCAAGGCTCAAGTCAAGATGATAAGAAAATCATGAAGGCTCACCTTTGGGGGGTTCCAGTACCACCAATATCACCTCAGTTGAGTGAAGGATGAAATAAAGAAGTGTCCTAATATATCATATGAAAATATATTGAATCATTTCACGTTGTTGCTTGGGGGTGACGGGTATAAAGCACAAAAGCATACCACTGTATGTACAGTGGGAAAGTCAGTCGAGTGTTTGTACAAAGACTAGGAATTCATCATTTTAACCTTTCAGGCGAATATTTAAAATATCACAACTGTCCCCCTTGCGGGGTGCAACCTCATCCAGGATGGGTTAACTTTAAAGGACCATAAAAAATGAAGATAAACAAAGCATGGTTAAAAAGCAAGGACAAGTTAGTGCTAAAGACATGGGAATCCATCAAAACCCCAGCAAAACAGAAAACTGCAAAGATCTTTGTACATCTGTGGACTGGACTATCAGAAATAACATGATATCACATGAAATGAACAATTTAGATAAGAAATACACCTTTACAAGCAGAAGAAGATTTTTGATAAATGACGGTAAGCACACAGATGATGGTACCCATTAACTTCCTTAACAAATACTATAGAATTTGTACTGGCATCTGTGTACTTACCTGTAGCAGTCCAGTCCAGAAATCCCACAAATATTAAAGATCTGAAATCGATGTGTGGGGAAGAATTGCCCAAAATTTCTAATAAGCACTATCCTCTCAGCAGGATAAGGAAATGTGTGGGCATTAAGAAGTGAAGAACATTGGAAGTCTTGACACCTGAGTTTTGAATAAGTAAAAGGTGGATTGCACCTTATACCAAAGCTTTTTTCTCCTCATGCCATCAACTGAACCCCGCTGACCGCATCTCAAAAGATGACGACATACGAAACTGCTGCAGATCTTTCCAGACATTTGCTGGCTTTGATTTGGTCACGGTCAATTTTAATAAGTGGTGATTGTACCACAATGACAATCGCATAATTAATGATAATTGACGAGTCAAGAAACACACTATGGAGGCTGTTTTTAAGATCAAGTACAAGATAACTTACGAAAAACAAGACCCCCAACAGTGATGTGTACTGCATTAACAGCCTCCGTTGTGTTAAGGTAAATGTAAGTAATAAATATTGGATTATACTTAAATCAAGTCGCCGTTGTGGAGACAATCTTCTGCTTTCCCTCTCTCTTGAAAGTTCAATCCGGAATAAAAGTTCCATAGTTACGCTGCGCTTTATTTACGCTATACGACGTCACAGTGGCGAACTCGCCGCGTACTATCCATTTTGACGTCATCGAAAAAGTACCTCAGCGCCAGCTTCTTGATTTAAATGTGTTGACAGTATTAAATAAATTTTACTTTAAAGTGGAAATATGTTCTTTTAGGTATTATTGATAAACAAACCCACAATTATTTTATTTATTTATTTATTTTTATGGCAAAAATTCACATTCACAAGTGTAAAATGTCAGGATAAAAATATGTTTTATTTCTTGTTATTGAATCGATATCGCCCTAAATAAAGTATTCAAAATAGTTTTATAATATTTTTGTAATTAATACCTCCCCCTAGCATCTACAAATATTGTTTGTATAATGTAGAGTACAGATAAGATCCTGTAATCTAAAAAAATGATTAAATGATCTTATAATAAAAATAAAAAAGATATAAATACATAACATATGACATTAAAGTGATAATATTTTATACAGTACATGATGATATGACATCAACGCGATAATACGTCTGTCAACAGAAATACTCCTATGATAAAAAAAAATAGTTTTGATGTGTTTCATGTTACTTTTATGAGGTAATCAAAAATCACACTAGAAAAGTTAGAAGAGTAGTTTTATAATTATATTTAAATATTGTTTATCCCGGTCTACCCCCCCAGCAATACCGTTATGGCCCACTGGAGGGCCGCGCCTCACAGTTTGGACAGCACTGATCTCAACAAAGTCGCAGTCTAATGACTCCAGGGAGTACAGATAATCTGTCACTATTTACTCACTGTTGTGTTGCTTCAAACCCATTTTTTTTTTCCAGGAAAAAATGTTTTTTGATAAGACTTTACAAAGTGCTTTCTCCATAAAACTGCAACTTTAGTGATCATGTTAGTCAAGACCCCAAAAAGACAAAAACACTATTAAATGTGTAATGGGTTTGTGTGGGAAACACACTGACATTGTTGACAAGGTGATAAAGAGATGTCAAGAGCTGTATCACATTACATCATTTTAGGAGCCTCTGTGGCTTCCTCTACTGCAGGCTACACATGTTGCAGTCTGTAAAAAAGCAACAAGGCAATTTAAAATTTAAACTCAAATAAAAAATAAATGCATAAGACGTACGCATCATGTCGTTATAATGGCTTAGTTGTGTTTACTGGAACTTCTTAATTCCTACATCTTTCTTTTAACAACATGTGACCCAGTCTGTATTGTGATTTACTGTTTTCTCAATAAAATCATCCTACGTAATGTAAATAACATTCTGTGAATAATAACCTTGATATCTTAAGTATTAACTGAGTATGGCCATGTCAAAGATTGAAATCAATCTAAGACAGAAGCATTTTCTTTCTACAAACATGCTTTTATCCTGGATCAAAGTCACTTTGGCAGAGCTGTAAATATTACTAATGAACTGGAAATGTGTACTGTTACTTGTATACATGGTATATATAGTTTTCTCTGGTTATATAAATGTGTTTCTTTGAAACTGTGTGCAGTAGAAAACAACATTTGCTTTTAAGACCAATAATGCAGCTTTTGTGCAGTTGTTTGTAATGTATTGATATCAAAGTTGCACTCAGCACTTGCATTTAAAAAGTTAAAGAGGGAAAAAGTAACTTTTGGACAACTAACAACAATCTTTCTATTGACATAGCGTTAGAGAAGTAAGGATTATTCCACTTCCTTCTTTGGGTGTTGCAGTTTTTTAAACAGTTTCCTGCCAAAAGAGGATGTTTGTTGTGTTATACAATACCTTTCAGTAAACCTTTAAAAAAATATTTACAATTATTTTTTTATTAAAATTGTTTTTTATTTATTAATGAATTTGAAGGATTATTTATTAGTAGTAGTAGTAGTATTTATTTTATAATAAAATGTACTATTTATTTAATAAAACATTTACAAGAAGCTAGGATGTAAGACAAATATTTACTAAAAAACATATATAATATTTTACAGTCAATATGTGACCGTACATTTAATCAGCAGTTGATATTCTTGGTTTTAAATTGACATTAACTGACGTAAACTTTAACGAATCGCCTTGAAACATCAGTGACATTAGCCAATAGGATTACAACGAACATAACGGAAACGCCCAAAATCGCACGAGGTTCTCCGAACGGTATTTACGCCTTCATATATTGCGCACAACGGGCGGCGCTGGGAGTATTTACTTTAAATTTTCTTCTACAAGTCTTGTTTTTAACATTAGTTGATCTAAACGATCAGACCATGAATCGCTTTCTTCTGCTCGCATTTGTATGCTGGCAGCTATTTGCGGACAGCAACGCAATAATCAGGTAAAGTTAAATGCGTCATTTCTCTTATTATCTATGTAAAACGTGTTTAAGTTAACTTAGCTCCGCAAATGTTTATGTCTGTATTCGTGAACAGTCAAACTATCAAATCATCTTATGTATTCTACATGCACTTCCACAACATACTTCCTATCTTCGCATCACATTCAATCCAAACTGTTTTTTAATAAATAAAACCGTAATATCATATCTGATCTCTCAAAGTAACCAAAGAAATGTACTGTATGCATCTTTAAGAGCTTGCATTGAACAGGTAATGATATGTGAATAATTTTTGAAACTTTCGCTGTTATTTGCAAAAGCTTGATATTCAGGAAGTTGAGCTGCCATGACTAACAAGTGTTGCTACGATTCGGTTAGCATATGTGTGAACTACTGTGGTTTCAGCGCGTCAATGTGTGACTCAGAAAGCTGACAGGTGAATGTTCATTTCGAGCGTTAAAGTTTGACGCGGCCCTCGTTCGCACAAAGAGTTTTAGTAAAGTAGTTCCGGCTGCAAATTCTTATTGGACGACACCTGCACCTGCATCGCATTTACTTAATATTAATACGCCAGCCGCCAACTATTACTTGAAATGTATTCTCTTTATTTTTATTTTGTCAATGTTTGTAGTGGTTCTTGCTATATCAAATTCCTGAGTTTATTGATTTGAATAAGAAATACTCATATGTTGCAAGGATAATATTAAGGAGGCATGGCCAGTGGGAAACACCCTAGCAACACCCTAGCAACTGCATAGAGAAACCAGTCCCACATGAACAATACTGTTGTATACTTTAAAATTTAATATAATAAACTTTTACACAACTCTTACATACAATATGGTGTTTTTAAACCTTGGTATAGTAAATATTAAAGTATACTAGAGTATTTACTACAATTAATCAGTTTACTGTAGCTAATACAGTACTAAAGAAAACTGTAGTATCAATTAACAGAATGTAGTAATTGCTGTAATAAATAAGACATTTAATACTCTATACATTTATTTGTATACAAGACATTTAATAAGTCATTAACATGTATGTATTAGTTTCTGATTGATGGATTCGCTTTTTGGAGTTTAAAAATGGGGCACTATCCAGTGCCATTATAAAGCTGAAAAGAGCCATACCAGGATATTGTTTAATATCTCTCCAATTTGGAGTTTAAAAATGGGGCACTATCCAGTGCCATTATAAAGCTGAAATGGCCAGCCCATGATATTGTTTAATATCTCTCCAATTTGGAGTTTAAAAATGGGGCACTATCCAGTGCCATTATAAAGCTGAAAAGAGCCAGACCAGGATATTGTTTAATATATCTCCAATTTGGAGTTTAAAAATGGGGCACTATCCAGTGCCATTATAAAGCTGAAAAGAGCCAGAACAGGATATTGTTTAATATCTCTCCAATTTGGAGTTTAAAAATGGGGCACTATCCTGTGGCATTATAAAACTGAAAAGAGCCAGCCCAGGATATTGTAAAGGGATAATTCGGCCAAAAGTGAAAGTTACACCATGATTTTAGTCACACTGAAGCCACCCACGTTACATATGCCCATCGTTTTTCATACAAACGCACATTGTATTAAAAATGTCCTAGCTCTTCCAATCTTTATAATGAATGAATATGGGGTCCGCTCCTTCAAGTCTAAAGAATGTGGATCCATTCTTCACAAAAGACATCGGCACGGCTCCAGTGGCTAAATAAAGGCCTTTTAAGGGTAAACAATTTGATTTCGTAAGAGATTATACATATTAAAAACTTTACAAAATAACTAGCCTTCGATAACGCTGCTATCTTAGACTTCTCCGCATTAAGGAGTGTGCACACTTTTGGTAGTGACGTATGATGAATGTGGACAGTGGAGCGTTGTTTTGCTTCCTGCCTTGTGCCTCCGCATATGAAAAGTGGGTACACTACACTGAATGTGGAGGAGTCTGATGGCGACGCTACCGGAAGCTAGTTATTTATTAAATGTGGTTATTTTTATGACAAAACCGCACAGATTACCATCAGAAGGCCTTTGTTTTCCCCTGAAGCCGTTTGGAGTAGTTTTGTGAAGGATGGATGCACATTTTTGGGACTTGAAGAAGGTGGACCTCATATCCATATATTTTATAAACTGAAAGATTTAGGACATTTTTTTTATCTGAAAAATGATGGACATATGCATCTCGGACGGCTTGAGGGTAAGTAAATCATGGGTTTAATACCATTTTGGGCCGAACTATTTCTTTAATATCTCTCCAATTTGGAGTTTAAAAATGGGGCACTATCCAGTACCATTATGAATCTGAAAAGAGCCATCCCAGGATAATGTTTAATATCCCTCCAATTGCATTTGGCTGAAAGGCTTGAGGGTGAGTATGGGAATGAACTATCCCTTTAACTGGTGCTGCTAGCAAAACAAGGTCATGGATTTCAGAATCAAATCACGTCCAAACTGATAAAACGCATTCCTTGTAAGTTGTTACGGATAAAATTGTCAGCCAAATGTGTTTATGTAAATGTTCTCAGGTTTACTGTTATATGTTAGCTCGCATGGCTGACCGCTGTATTAATCTGTTTTTCTAGAATTCCTCTATATAAAACTCGCACTGTGCGGCGCATGCTGGCAGACAATGGAAAGACTATTGAAGAGATCAAATCTATGGCAAAGTTATCTTATAAGACGGCCTACAATAAACCAGTTACAGCAACACACGCCCCCCACACAACTCCAATCCCAAGACCTGTGGAAAAACTCACCAACTTCATGGATGTAAGTGTGCTTTGTTGGAACGTAATAAGGAAGCCTCATGTGACGGGGGTTTTCAAAATCTTAATGTCTTGTCTTTCTCTATCCAGGCCCAATATTTTGGAGTGATCAGTATCGGCACTCCTCCTCAAAACTTTACGGTCCTCTTTGATACCGGATCATCCAACCTCTGGGTTCCATCTATTCATTGCTCCTTTCTGGACATAGCGTGCTGTAAGTGAAATTGTTTTATGTTAAGATCAAAATATGTTATTTCTCCTGTGCCAGATTAATATGAGTGTTTTTTTGCGTTTTAGGGTTTCATCATCGCTACAACTCCAAGAAGTCAAGCACGTACGTTAAGAACGGAACCGAGTTCTCAATCCGGTATGGCACAGGGAGTTTGTCCGGCTTTGTCAGTCAGGATACAGTCGCTGTGAGTAAAGACACTAAACCTCCATCAACAACAAATGATGGAACACAACGACACAGTTTATTCAAAACTTAGTAAACATAAAATCACAATCGACCAGGGTTGTTGTCTGTAGTTGGCAGGGTTGAAGGTGCCTGGCCAGCAGTTTGCCGAGGCGGTTAATCAGCCTGGAATTGTGTTTGCTGTGGCACGCTTCGATGGAGTGCTGGGCATGGGATACCCCGCCATTTCTGTAGACGGCATCACACCATGGTTCGACACGGCTATGGCTGCCAAAATCCTGCCCCAGAATGTCTTCTCTTTTTACATCAACAGGTACAAATAAAGTAAACATTGTATTGCAAAGTCTTACTCAATGTTTATTTCTCACATATAAAATGATAAGAGGGATTTCAGAGGATTATCTAAAGTCACCGCTTCCTCAAAAAGCTGAGTGTTTATTAACCTCTCTTATTTAACTGAAAAGCAGAAGTGAATCATAAGTTTAGGAATGTGACCTTAACTGGTGACTTGCATTACTTCTTGTATAACAGTTTCAATTTTTGCAAAATGTACATGCATATTATGGCCGATTTATCACACTATTGTCCTGTTTGTAAAAGCTGCTTTCGTTCACCCATTCGATTTGAGACTAAAACATGCATGTGTGTGTAATGTATAGGGACCCTGTAAGTGAGGTTGGAGGCGAGTTGATGCTGGGAGGTTTTGACCAGCAGTATTTTGATGGTGATCTGCATTACGTCAACGTCACACGGAAAGCCTACTGGCAGATTGAGATGGATAAGTAAGTACCTGTTTGCACAGCTACTATAAAAGTTTGGCATTTATCAGTGAAATGCAATTAAAGGTGGGGTCCATGATCTATTATTAACATTAGAAATCACCTAAACAAACACACATGTCGTTGCAACCCAGTCCCTCCAGAAAAACGTGATTATGCGATCGCAATCAGCCAAAGTTTGCATATTTATGCGGGGGACAAATTTTTTCAAATACGCCGCAAATTTCAGATTTCCGTGCTCAAAATATGTGGGGCTTGCATGATTTCACAATCCCTGCATTTTCATAGCAAATGTCAAATATATCTTAGCAGAAAGTTGAAAAATGTTGCATTTACTTCACACAAGCGCAGCCATGTCCCCTGTTGCCATGGGAACGTTATGAAGTGACATGAACATTATTGAAAAGCTGCAAACAGTTTTTGCAAGTTCCCGCAGTTTTTGCAAGCACATAAAATTGCATAAATATCCTACATATTCCATCACATATTTTAAGAAAACGTGTCGCAAGATCAAGGATTTTTTGCCCGGAACAATCACAAAAAAACTTTTCTGGAAGGACTGGCAACCAGAAGTTATGGTTCAGGTCTTTGACACAGGGATTTAAATGCAGATCAACATGAGAATTGTCGGCAAACTGTACCGAAGCAGAAATCAGGGAGCTCGTCACTATCCGTGCTGAGGTCATTTACTCGCATGACAGAACAGCGAATCGCGCTCATTATGATCTTTTCATAACATGGATAATTAGCAAACTTTGGGAAAAGGACTTTAAATACGTAACGTGTCTTCGCAGGATCTTTACGGTATGTGTGTGAATGCACGCACAGATTTTAGAAAGTCACTGGCAGTGTGAATGAACCAAAAATCCCGGACAAATCCAAGACGCATTTCTGTGTATTTTCCGTAATATCTGTGTGAAAAGGGCTTAACAGATACTGATCTATTAGGCTTGTATCTTAAAGAAATCCTTTGTTTAAAGGAACAGTATGTAAGAAATTTATATCAATTAATCATAAAATGTCCCTGATATATCACTAGACATAAAGAAATCATTTTCATTTCAAATACTTATATCACTGACAACAGTGGTCTGGTCAGGATATTGTCATTTAAAAAGTGGAGTTGCAGCACTCAACTGATGTTTATGTTGTCATGTTGTGTATTAGCCACCAGTTGTGTGATTGCAGTACCAGTTTTGGCCACAATCCTACATACTGTTCCTTTAACTGTAACCCAAATAATAATTTTTCTCCAAATGTAATCTCACAATTGTTTCCAATAGTTTTAATCTGATTGTCAATCCCTACAGAGTTCAGGTCGGCAGTACACTTACCCTGTGCAAAGGTGGTTGCCAGGCCATTGTCGACACAGGAACGTCATTAATCACAGGACCATATCAGGAGGTGCGGGCGCTGCAGAAAGCCATCGGAGCTTTGCCACTGCTTATGGGAGAGGTGAGCACATTCGCAGATAAAATACCTTTGACAATTTTATTTAAAGCGTAACTAAACCCCTGGTAATACCACCCACTGGCAATATTTGACAAATGCAAGAAACGTAGGCAGACCCCAACGGAGATAAGAGGGGATGAACTGAGCTCATACCAAGGGTGAGGTCGTAACAAGGGTGTGGTGAGCTTGAACCTGCTTATGTAGGGTCGTACCTCTTAGGTCACGCAGTACCGCAACATCCAAAAGGAAAATTCAAATGCAGTAGCCATCTTTCAACCTGAAGAGGGCAGCAGTCAGACATTTTTACAACATATATTGAAACACTTTATACCCAAATGTCAAAAAAGTGTTGGTTTAGTTGGTTTAGGGTTTAGTTACACTTTAATGTCAAGGAATGTTTCTTTTTGTTTAAAATAAAATAAACGGTTAAATTGTAAACATGCATATTGGATGCATTTCCTTCTACAGTACTGGATTGACTGTAAGAAGATTCCATCACTTCCCGTTATATCCATCAGTCTGGGTGGGAAGATGTTCAACCTCACCGGAGAAGACTATGTTATGAAGGTATTGTTCATCATTCTTTCATGGTGCTGTAGAAACAGTACAGAAGAATGTTGTTTTTCAACTGTAAACTCATAAATTGTCAATGTCTTTTTTTCTTTCGCTTTTGTTATAAACATTTAATTTTATCAGTCCCATTTCCATGTGTTCTCAGGTGACTCATATGGGATTTAGTGTCTGCCTTTCTGGTTTTATGGCTATGGATATCCCGCCACCCGCCGGGCCTCTGTGGATTCTGGGAGATGTTTTCATCGGCCGCTATTACAGTGTGTTTGATAGGGAAGCTGACCGCGTCGGGTTCGCTCGTGCCAAGTGAAGTCAGTGAATCAGCCTATTGTATGTCTGGATATAATGGCCAGCTGTTAGGGGTAAACACTTGGGTTAAAGCTGGTAAATTCATTCCTTTTTTAAGTAAGTAAGCGATGAGAAATGAACAAATGTGGTAGCGCTTTATAGTAAGCTAATATGAAATAACATTGAACAAAACGTTTGCATCATTTATTGATCTTGGTTGCTGTTAAAGGGATAGTTCACCCAAAAATGATTTAGTTCTCCTCAAGTTGTTTTGCTTAACACAAAGGAAGATATTTGTAATCAAGCAGGAAACGGGAAGTTTCAAAAACTTTGTGGTTAAAACATTGCTCAAAATATTTTTGTTTAGCTGAATAAATAAATGTATACAGGTTTGGAACAACCTGATTAACCCTTTAATATATATACATTTTTTAATTTTTAAGGGAAATCATGCTTGTTAATAGTATATAAGTTGTGTACATTTAAGATGAACCTAGATTAATAAATGTCAAATTGAGTTGATTGTTAGTTCATAATGAATCATCTGTTTAACCTTATCGTAAAGTGTTACCACATGCTTTAATAGAAATGATATACATTCCAAAGAATGAAACCAAAGCCATACTGAGGTTTCTGCGTGCTTCCATATTTTGGTTGAAGCCTTACAATTTGTTTTTATTTTGCACTGAATTGCAATGTATAACGGTGTTGTAAAAAAGCATAGTTGATATTTTATACTTTTGCTATTAATTATTTTGTAATGTAATAAAAAAATGTAAAATTCGATTTTGTAAGACAAACCAATGGTAAATATTTGGTATTCTGGTTACGTAAGTCTCAAAAGCTTTGTATGCGTGATTTTTGTTAATGTTGATAATGGTATAATACTTTGTTTTCATGATGTATTAATTGTGTTTCTCTTAATAGATAATTTGTAGGAATCTGATCATAAGCACATGAGTGATTTTTAATATTTACCAATAATCAAACAATTCTACTAGGATTTGAAGTAAACATTATTTCAAGTTTTACTTTAAATAAAGTTTTTTTGTAGGTTGTTGTTGTTGTGCATGTATATCAGATTTACGGATGAAGATTTAGTTTTGGAAGTTTTATTTTTGGTTTTCCTTTAAAATAGTTGCTCTTCCTTTTTTTGCAGATTTTACAAAATACATGCTGGCACCAATGAAATATGGAACACTTTCTGTTTCACTACCAAAATATGTAAAATCCATTTATTAACTTGCATTTAAAAGTTTCCAAGACATCTCGCGAGGTTTGGGCAAAAGTCTCATGATTTACATCCTGAACATGACGGGATACGCTTAGCCTTAAATACCTTAAAACTGGCAAAGTGCAGTGCCCTTAATGCACACTAAACCCACTATATATATTTAAGACATGGGACAGTCTTGCGCACTAACTTCTTGTCGCATGCACGCGCTCTCAAGTGGCCAAGACAACAAGTGTGGGTATTTGGGCACAGCCAAAATCATCCATTTTCTAAGTTAAAGCTTATATTACTTTAAAGGGATAATTCATCCAAAATAAAATAAAATTGTCATTTACTCACCCTCATGTTGTTCTAAACCTTTATGAATATCTTTCTTTTGATTAATGATGGTGAGCATACCCATTCATTTTTCTAAGTATTAAGTCAATGGGTCAACTGCATCTTTACCATAATTTAGCAAAATGTTGTCTTTTGTGTTCAACAGAAGAAAGAAACTCATACAAGTTTGTAACAACATAAGGGTGAGTAAATGATGACAGAATATGTATTTTTGGGTGACCTATCCCTTTAAACGCTTTTCATTAAAAAGTCTGATTGTCCCCTTTCAAAATAATCTGCAATAAATACAGTTAAGTTTCATTCCACTTTTATTTTAATTCCAATACTAGAGGCACAGAAAACAATGAATCTTCCAAAACATTTTCAAATATCTGTTTAATAAAAATAAATCAAGAAATAATTAAACATCACATGCAAAGTACCAGACTAAGCCGAACTCAATGTCTAATTTGCATTTGGTGCTGCTCTGAATTAAATTACCATTTGCACAGAGTACATGTGTATCTGCTACATAACAGGTAGACACAGGTCTTGTTCAGATTATACAAGCAAAATAAATGCTTATAAGTTTAATATGTCCTGGCATTTCATAACAGAGACCCTAATTAAAATTTTTGTTCTATCAAACAACACCCCAAGCGCTTAACATACATCACGACAAGATATATGAACATTTTCACACCTGTTTTTGGTTATGTCTATATACAATCAATAGAAAAATACTAAAATGTCTTTGTCTTTACTAGATCTTTATTATAGGCTCTTACACATTTTTACACAGCAGCAGCCATGCACGCAACACCATTCAGTTCATCCAAACATTACGCTAGAATCCACTCAACCAACAAACCAGATTGGTCTTTCTGGTCCCCATGAACTATCCTACATATTTAGGGAGGTCCACTTTAATTGAACAACATATTTAGGTTTTAATTTCAGCAGTGTGACAGTAACACGTTGTAACATCTGTATGACCAACTAAGGAACCATTTAAAAATAAACAACGCATGTGAATGTAGATGCTATGTTAAGAAGCATTTAACATAACGTGACATAACACACTAAACTAAAACATTATGTGTTACAATTTAATTAAGTTTAATCAACTTGAATTTATAATTCATTTTAACTTTCTACACTAGTGAGGAGTTGCTATAAAGAATAAAAAAAATAGCTTCATTTATTTATAATTTAAATTCAAATTGATTAAACTTAAAAAATGAAGTGCAACAAATATTTTGTAAGCTTGAAATATGCAAATAAAGGTAAAAAAATAAATGATCAAACATGACCGTGTTTTTGATTTTATTCATATTCCTTTTCGTAGTCATGCCAATTTCAATTGGTTAAGTGAAATTATTTAAAAGCAAGGATTCAGATATATTATTGGATGTTTAATACTCACATGATCTACGTCAAATGCTTGATTTTTTCCTTTCAGAAACGTGCAATTTTATAAACTGCTCATTTATAAAGATTAAATGAAGCGATCACACTTAAAGCTTTAGTGGACTGATTTTTTTATTACTACTTAACCATGCGCTCTTAATAATCTCAAATTGTCCCCTTAGTTGCATGTTACTTTGAAGACACACAAAATCAGCGGCCTGAAAACATTTTAAATTAATCTAGGAACAAATCAGAAGAAATACTGTGCCACACAACGATACATTTAATGTGCTACTTCATCCATAAGATCTTGCCATTATAGGTAACACGAACATAGGACACACAGATGTGATTACAATTCCTGAAATCTAAAAATAACACTTAAGCACCGATGTAAAATCTGATTCTTCACTACATGCACTGATCTATCAGCACTTTGGTTCGGTGGCTCTAAATTAAGAGTCAAATAATAAATGATATCTGCTTGCCCATATATAATATGACCGACAGATTAGATCGTATTACATGAAAGAAAGTGGTTATGGGATGGGTGCCCAAACTCGGTCCTGGAGGGCCGGTGTCCTGCAGAGTTGAACGTGCCTCAACACACCTGCCTGGAAGTTTTTTAGTATGCTTAGAAAGACTTCAAATGGCTGCTTTAGGTGTGTTTGATTAGGGTTAGAGCTAAACTGCAGGACACCGGCCCTTCGGGATACACAAAAGCATGTATGTATTGACCTACTACGAAAACACTGCCATTTGTGTGTGGATCAAGTCCGTCTGAATACTTGGGTCTTAGGTGTCTAAGCGTTGACGCTGAATAATGGATGCATGCATGTGTGTTAAACAGTTCTCAGAAGACTCTCTGGGTCAGACAACGCACAGTACAGCGTGTACCCAAGTTCATCGATTTCCTCTTCTGTAAGTTCACACAACAGATTGACTTTGGGATTAAGGGTGCAGGGTAGCTTCCCAGCCTCTAGGTGTCCCACTAGTGCACGAAGCAGGTGCAAAAAACAGTCAGCCAGCGCTTCCTGAGACCAATTCCCTTCCTGTTCACTTAGGAGGAGTATTGCATTAGTGAGCTGACTCGCGTTTAATCGCGCCAGTGCCGGATTCAGTTTACACACGGCTTTAACGACTTTGAGACAAGCGCAACGACAGCCGCCGTCTTCCTGATCGAGCGTGCGTAACTTTGCGGTCTCCGCCGCTCGAAAACTCTGTCGCCACAGGTTCTCGTGGCGATCGGCGGCCAATCGGTGCGGTTTGGCGATCAGCGAGGCTCCGTCCTCCATGACAAGCAGCGGGAGGAAGTCCACGTATAGGCGACGGTCCGTTTCGTACTGCACTTCCAATGTTAGCGTTTCCGATGGGACCACGGGTCGAATGACGTAATCTAAAACACTACCGATTGCGGGCCAGTTGATGGAGCCGGCGACGAGCTTTTCAAAGACTTCTAATACGCTCTTTGGGGAAAGGTATCCTCCCACCATGCAACGGTCCCAGTAGCTGCTTCCACGGGGGAAGTATTCCAGGTTTTCCCGACGGACCAGCCAGAAGCCAGGAATATTCATGATGGTGTCTTCACCGGGAACAGATGACCAGAGATTCTTCTCGAGAATCATGGGTACCATCAGCTGGGCGTGGTCTGCGGTCACCACCTAGGAGTTATATCAGAAACACTTCAGTATTTTTGCGTTTGTTTCCTGCCTGTCTACTTAAGCAGATAGATTTACACATTTGGCAGATGCTTTTATCCAAAGTTTCAAGAGCTAGATAATTCTGGTGACCTAAGAGAGCCACTGGTGATGCTTAGAAGAATTCTACACTAATGCTGCGTTCACACTAGACGCGTTAAATTCGTGCTACCGTGCGTAGTTGGACGCTTGAACATTTTGGGTGTACTCGCTTCATTCACGCAGAAATTCCATCATGGGAGGCCGCAAGACTTCCAGACGCGCGTCAACGTGTCTTTACATTGACTAACATTTATAACATTGTTGACACCTCTACCGCGACTGGTGTGAATGCAGCATAAGAGAAACTCACTTTTATATGCTGCTTGAACATAATTGTGTGTTACCTGTGTGTGTACACAACCACCCTGTAATGACAAAAATCTGCCCACTCTTTTTTTTATCCCCATAAATCCTCAAAAGTCTTATGGGACAGGCTGTCGCCGTTGACAGGAGATTTTTTACTACCCTAAATGCTCTTTCCATCTGCCCATACCTGGAGGTCGTCATAGAGACTACCGCTCAGGAACATCTCTCGTAAAGGCATGTCAGGTAGTTTGGCATGGATGAAGACCCGGAGCTCGGCGCAGATATCCAGCGCAGCACGACGGGCGACTGCTTGCTCCTCTGCGGGGATCGCCACTCTCTCGTGGAAGAACGCCCACAGGTGTTCTTGGAGTGAGAGACGCATTCGCGCTTTCTGGAGATCAGCCTTTCCAGACCCACCTTTACCACGACCCGTCGCACGACGCAATGAATCTAAAAAAAAAAAAAACGTAGCATCTTTTATTCAACGCGACTTTACAGTTTCAAGATATATACATGATTCCTTAGTACATGTCTTTAGCAGGAAACGAACCCACAAAAACTACTAACACCACAATGCTCTACCAATTGAGCTATAGCTTACAATATATTACACCTAGACTTTAGACGGTTTCAGCGACAAACAACATAAAAAATACGGCTTTTCTACAATATGTTAGTCAATGGAGCGTTTGAATACCCACTGAGAAAGCAGAGCAGACACTCCATTATGTACAAGCCTGGTAATAGGGAAGCACACAAGTTAGGATAAACCAGGGATAAACAATATACATTGTAGTCCAGCAACTATTTCTTTTAAACCAAGTTTTTTATTTGTCCCACACATATACACAAGGTGTATAGGGATCCTGAAGTCCCTTCTTTATAATTAAATAAAAATGATCACATGGTCTTTTTGCAGTCAACAGCACAGGCTGCTATGGTTGCAGTACACCAGAGATTCATTATTACCTGGTTTAAATGAGCTGGAGGAGGTAGGGAGCGTCTGTAAAGAGCGGCTGATGTTCTGCTTCATGTCACGGCTCAGCGTTCGAGGCGACGATCCCATCCAGCTCGGCTCCTCCCAGCTCCTCCTCCCTGACGGGTCGGCTTTAGTAGGGCTCGATGGAGCGCTGAGAGCTCTGTCGTACATCTATAACAAACCAAACTCTATTATGCACTAATTACATACACCATAGTCATAGCATAGCAAGGTGTTAGCATTGGTAAGGTTATATGGATTTAAATCTCAGGCAATGCAAATACTGACAAAATGTGGCATGAAGTCTCTCTGGATAAAAGCGTCTGCCAAAGCAGCTGAATTGTTGCTTTTTTTGGATAAGTGGGGTAGTTTTGCATTCATAAAGGCACACAAGGCAAGTCTGAGTATTATTTCTCTACTAGCTCCCCCTAGTGTCTGGGAGTAAATGCTTTCTACATCTGAGACTTTACAAGACTGAAGGACACCGGGTCGGATACAGCGAACTTGCAAGTGGGGTATTCTTCCTACAGACGGTAGGGTCGGGCGAGAGAGTCTTCATTCGTCATGTAATGAGTCATTTAGCCATATACCGACTTACGAAGATGATTTATTAACATAAAAATGCTGCCTTGTGTCCCTTTAAAGGCGGGATGCATGATCTCTGAAAGCCAGTGTTGACATCTGAAATCACCTAAATAATCACGCCCCTACCCCAATAGAATCTGGACCTTCTTTTGATAGACCCGCCTCACACATACGCATCATGCACCCGCCTTTAAAGTATGTATGTTTTCATGCTCTTAGATGATCATGGATATAAAAAAAATTACATTTATACATTTTAGCAGATGCTTTTATACAATGTGACATCCTTTTTAATCCTTTGTGATGCTAACACAATGGTCTACGGTTACAAAATTATCTACAGGACAGATCTTGTTAAACTCTTTCTGTACTTACTCTTTTGACCGCCAGTGTGGCGATCCCAAGCATGGCTGCCCCCCCAACTCCCAGTACCAGCTTTGCATTGGAGAGCACAAAATCGATCGCCGTGCCAAGCCCATTGTCATCTTTCTTTCCTTTCCGATCTCCGTTCACTCCTGCCATTAATCTTTACCCTCACTGAGAAGCAATACATAAGATGAAAAATAAACAGATTTACTCATCAACCAAAAGTCTCTTTCTATATGATAGGCGGTTGGAGGTGAGGGGTTAAAAACTAAGAGGACTTGATCAAACGAGAAGGTGAAAGTCATTTAAGAGCCAGAGCAAGTTATTATGGTAAATATTTTTTTGATTTATTCAGAAAAGAATGAACATAAGATCAACCATGTATTATATATGGAAATGTAGGCAAGTTTGCATAAAAATCTATCCAAGAGACTGTACCTGCAGCTGGTCTGCTTGACCGGTGATGATAAATGCAGCTCAGGCGATCTCAACTTCTACACCAACCCCCCCAGGCCGCTACTGAGGAAGAATTGGCCTCTCTTCAGGGCGTCCTCCCTCTCTGCCGGAGCGCTGAGGGTCTGACAGCGCCTGAACTCTCGGGCCACAGCACGCCGGTAATAGTCGCGGTCGGTGTACTGTAGATGTTGGCCTGCACGGAGCAGTGCTCGGTACAGCTGCAGCACGGCACTGCGGGACCAGCCGCCCATCAGGAGGAACGTAGAGAAGGCAGAGACAGACGTCTCACACACCTGAGGGAGAACATCAAATTTCGGGGATTTTATGTAGGAAATAGTAAATTGCAAAAAATTACTTTAGTGGTGTTTACTACATTATACACTCCTGTTAAGGACACTGGATACCAAACTTTAGATAGGTACATATTTGTGCAGAGTATAAAATAATATTAAGATGATGATGATGTCATTTAATACAAACGTTAATCCCATCTCATGTACAAAATTAGTTCTGTCAACAATCAGCATTAGCTAGTTTGTACAGGGAACATCAATTCAACATCACTTAAATAAATAAACATCACCTTAGGAAACCACATGATGACAGGTGGCTGTTATTCATCACATCAAAGTACAGTTTTGTTGATATAATGCCATTAAATGCAACACACACAATTCAGAGCTACGCATGTGTGACATCACATAAAGATGGTGCCCAAAAAAATGTCACGTAAGTCAGGTAAGTCGATCACGCAATCAGTTACGTGACCATCGTGAGGACGTCACGACGTCATATCATCACTAGTACCCACGTGTTTAAACTACTGTTTAAAAATATGATGGCCTGTTTAAAAATTTACATTTTGAGTTAAACATAAATGAAATTATATAAATAAATAGCTAAAATAAAATCTCCAAAAGCCACTAAATGAAAGGAAAATGTTATAAATACAACCAAATGCGGCGCAGCAAACATTTAAGCGTGTATTTCAAATCATATAAAAATAAACAGCTTGAAGACTAACAACATGACCAACTAACGGACTTGTATTTAAATAAAACTATTAGAAACATCACTGCAGTCACGCTCATGCTAACAGTTAGCTAGCTTTAAATATAATGACCTTTTGTATGTGTGCAAATATACTCTTTATCCGAACCTCGGCTGTTTCACAGGCTTCATAAACTCACATTTATATTCAATAAACAGCAAAACTCACGCTTAAATATGTCAGAGAGAGGACTGTTTAGCTTGTCAAGGGCGGAGGCAGATTAGCCGTCAGTGCGGGAGTCGCACAATAAGCGCTCCGGAAGAAGACGAATGACTGTCATTTTTTGGTTCCGGTGTTTTTACTTCAAAGTTTGTGAAGTAAAAAAAGTGTCTCTAGAAAGCACAAAATGCTGTTTTGTGCTTTTAATGGCATCACGTAAATGTACTACCCCATGTTGGCTACCTCTGTGATCAAAAATTAAGCTATTTGTGATTTTTTAAAGGTTTTTGCTCTTTGTGATAATTAATAAATCTATGTCACAGGTCGGGGCGAACCCCTTCCTATTTCCCACCTCGAGGAGGTCCCAAAGCCACCCCAATGACCAGACACACAAGAGAGGAGTTATACTTAAAATAAATCTTTATTAAGTTACTTAAAAGAAAGGGGAAAGGGCAATTTAAAACAGTAGTTCCTTCACGCCTCCAGGCGGGGCTTCCACGGGGACAGGGGGACCGAGCCCTTGAGGTTTGCTCTCTTGAACCCGTGGCACGCTCCCCTTCTCCTGGAGGCAGAATCAGAGAAAGTGATTACTATGCTGTATACCAATACTAATGCCGGCCTTCTTCTTTCTCCTACAGGCCCGTATTGCGAGCAGAGGCGCGTACTCAAGACTGGACTTTTTTTCCTCTCCTAGGTTCGTGCTGCAAGCAAGGTAAGTGTCACGCAAGACTGGACTTTTCTTCCTCTTCTAGGTACGTGCTGTAAACAAAGGTAAGTGTTACACAAGACTGGACTTTTCCTTCCTTTTCTAGGTACATGCTGTAAGCAAAGGTAAGTGTTACACAAGACTGGACTTTTCTTCCTCTTCCAGGTACGTGCTGTAAGCAAAGGTAAGTGTTACACAAGACTGGACTTTTCCTTCCTTTTCTAGGTACATGCTGTAAGCAAAGGTAAGTGTTACACAAGACTGGACTTTTCTTCCTCTTCCAGGTACGTGCTGTAAGCAAAGGTAAGTGTTACACAAGACTGGACTTTTCTTCCTCTTCCAGGTACGTGCTGTAAGCAAAGGTAAGCGTTACACAAGACTGGACTTTTCCTTCCTTTTCTAGGTATGTGCTGTAAGCAAAGGTAAGTGTTACACAAGACTGGACTTTTCTTCCTCGTCCCGGTACGTGCTGTAAGCAAAGGTAAGTGTTACACAAGACTGGACTTTTCTTCCTCTTCCAGGTACGTGCTGTAAGCAAAGGTAAGCGTTACACAAGACTGGACTTTTCCTTCCTTTTCTAGGTACGTGCTGTAAGCAAAGGTAAGTGTTACACAAGACTGGACTTTTCTTCCTCTTCCAGGTACGTGCTGTAAACAAAGGTAAGTGTTACACAAGACTGGACTTTTCTTCCTCTTCCAGGTACGTGCTGTAAGCAAAGGTAAGTGTTACACAAGACTGGACTTTTCTTCCTCGTCCCGGTACGTGCTGTAAGCAAAGGTAAGTGTTACACAAGACTGGACTTTTCTTCCTCTTCTAGGTACGTGCTGTAAACAAAGGTAAGTGTTACACAAGACTGGACTTTTCTTCCTCTTCCAGGTACGTGCTGTAAGCAAAGGTAAGCGTTACACAAGACTGGACTTTTCTTCCTCTTCTAGGTACGTGCTGTAAACAAAGGTAAGTGTTACACAAGACTGGACTTTTCTTCCTCTTCCAGGTACGTGCTGTAAGCAAAGGTAAGTGTTACACAAGACTGGACTTTTCTTCCTCTTCCAGGTACGTGCTGTAAACAAAGGTAAGTGTTACACAAGACTGGACTTTTCTTCCTCTTCCAGGTACGTGCTGTAAGCAAAGGTAAGTGTTACACAAGACTGGACTTTTCTTCCTCTTCCAGGTACGTGCTGTAAGCAAAGGTAAGTGTTACACAAGACTGGACTTTTCTTCCTCTTCTAGGTACGTGCTGTAAACAAAGGTAAGTGTTACACAAGACTAGACTTTTCTTCCTCTTCTAGGTACGTGCTGTAAACAAAGGTAAGCGTTACACAAGACTGGACTTTTCTTCCTCTTCCAGGTACGTGCTGTAAGCAAAGGTAAGCGTTACACAAGACTGGACTTTTCTTCCTCTTCTAGGTACGTGCTGTAAGCAAAGGTAAGCGTTACACAAGACTGGACTTTTCCTTCCTTTTCTAGGTACGTGCTGTAAGCAAAGGTAAGCGTTACACAAGACTGGACTTTTCCTTCCTTTTCTAGGTACGTGCTGTAAGCAAAGGTAAGCGTTACACAAGACTGGACTTTTCTTCCTCTTCCAGGTACGTGCTGTAAGCAAAGGTAAGTGTTACACAAGACTGGACTTTTCTTCCTCTTGTAGGTACGTGCTGTAAGCAAAGTAAAGTGTTACACAAGACTGGACTTTTCTTCCTCTTCCAGGTACGTGCTGTAAGCAAAGGTAAGTGTTACACAAGACTGGACTTTTCTTCCTCTTGTAGGTACGTGCTGTAAGCAAAGTAAAGTGTTACACAAGACTGGACTTTTCTTCCTCTTCCAGGTACGTGCTGTAAGCAAAGGTAAGTGTTACACAAGACTGGACTTTTCTTCCTCTTCCAGGTACGTGCTGTAAGCAAAGGTAAGTGTTACACAAGACTGGACTTTTCTTCCTCTTGTAGGTACGTGCTGTAAGCAAAGTAAAGTGTTACACAAGACTGGACTTTTCTTCCTCTTCCAGGTACGTGCTGTAAGCAAAGGTAAGCGTTACACAAGACTGGACTTTTCCTTCCTTTTCTAGGTATGTGCTGTAAGCAAAGGTAAGTGTTACACAAGACTGGACTTTTCTTCCTCTTCCAGGTACGTGCTGTAAGCAAAGGTAAGTGTTACACAAGACTGGACTTTTGTCTCTCTCTTTACTCGAGGGCAGTGGACTTAACAACTTACGGCCTCCAAGGGCAGGGGAAAAAGACGTCGAGAACAGCAGTGTAGAGCCGAACGCTTCCCTGGTTCTTCCTCCACTCCCGGCGTTGGAAGTACAGAACAGGGGCGAACCTTTGAAGAGGCTCCACACAAGGGTGGTTATTTCCCACAGCCGTCAGCCCAACAGCCCCTTGGCACAAGTATGGAATCGTAAATTGGTCTACTCACTTCAACCATCCAGATGCTTCACCACTGCCCATCCACTCGTCAAGGGAAAGGTTTCGATAACACACGCTCAAGGAAATCCCACTTTACAAGATTCTTCAATCCACACTCCACTGACCTCAACAGCTAGACTCTCCCCACGACTCCTCTGGTCTCGACGTGGCTTCTATCGACATAGACACAGCACGACACTGCAAGCTGTTTAGTGTACACACACAAATGAAGACAAAGACTCACCCACGGCACTACACACACACACTTTGTGAATTACGGACGAAGCCAAAGCTCGACCCGGGCCCGCGGTGTGGTTGGGTGATCTTTCTGGGTTGAGGGGATGAAATGAATAGAAAAGGGACACGGGACCCCCCCCTTGTGGCGATTCTGATGCTCCCCGGCTCGCCCACGCTTCTCTCTCCAATGGGGCCGCAACGCTACGGGGCAACTCACCACACAGAATCAGGTAATACTTTAATGTTCACAATACACATCACAGGCTGTAAGACTACTCACGTATATCTTCTACTTCCAGAATGGATCCCCGGCTCACCCACGTCTCTCTCTCTCCAGTGGGGCCGCAACGCTACGTGGTGAAGCTCCCGGCTATTCGCATTGAAAACCGCAACCATTTTCAACTTAGCCGTCTTGGCGATTCGCTTAGCGATCTTCCTTCACTCTGTCCATCCAGCTCCAATTCCTCCGCAGTAGGCACGGCACGGCACGGCACGGCACGGCACGGCACGGCACCGACAGAACACAACACGGACAAACTTCACCTCCAACTGTGTTTCCAAAGTTCCTTTTATCCTCCTTTCCTCCTCCTCTTCAGCCAATCGTCAACCGCTGTATTAATTTTCCACACCTGTGCCTCATCAGGCTGAATTTGTCCCTAGAAAACTACAGGAAGTTCCGGTGTTTCAGGTTAGTCGTCCGGGCGGAAATCCTCTCCAGGCGGAACTAGACTTCCAACTCTTTGTTCCGCCTATACAAAAAGTCACACGGTGACATCTATATTCTTCCCTACAGTAAATATTAGGGATGCAATTAGATTGGAATATTTTATTTATTTTTTGGCTGATATACCGATTTGACTGTCTTTAAACATGTTGTTAATTAGCAGAAACACATGCAGTAATGTATAGTTAGTTTATTGTTGCATAAAATCATATATATCAAACATTGCATTTATTTAACATTCAACAAGCCAACTATATTTTAAGGACAGTCACGTTTCTCTGAAAAAGCACAAAATGCTGTTTAGGTCAAAAAAACGTTTTAATGCCATCACGTAAATGTGCTACGCAGAGATGTATAGTAACGAAGTAGAACTACTTCACTACTGTACTTAAGTACTAAAAGACAGTATCTGTACTCTACTGAAGTATTATTTTTTTCTCCTACTTCTACTTTTACTTCAGTACATTTTTTCTTTGAGTTTAATACTTTTACTCCAATACATTTTTTATGTGCTGCATAGTTACTCGTTACTCTCAAATGTTACGAATCATGGTCACATGGTGGTCTGAACCAATTGGAGATAGTAAAGGGCGACCCCTCCCAACCTCTCACTCACAAATATGAGCCAGGGTTGTTGACAAATGTGAAGCGAAGAGAGAACCAAAGTGCGCGAGAAAGACAGAGAGAGAGAGAATGCGCAAGAAAGGGCGAGTGTGCGCGAAAGAAGGAAACCTAAATTCAATAAAAACACCTTGTACCTTTACTTACCATTTTATCGACTAATATTTCATTAATTCTGAATTCTCTATCGCCATATCAGTTAAATTAATCTGAATTATCTGAACATTCATGTCCTTGTACTGCTGCTACAGCCAAAGGAATTGTAAGTGTCCTTTAGTTTAAACATTTGAAATAATATAAACAATATTATATTCAAACTTTTGACTGTTTTCTTTAATAACTACATTACACAATACTTGTACTTTTACTTTCAGTACTTGAGTAGTATATTTTAAAATAAACTACTTGCAATACTTAAGTACAAAGCATGTTTAATACTTTAGTACTTCCACTTAAGTGCTGTGCTTAAAGAGCACTTCAACTTCTACTCAAGTCACTTTTTTGATAGAGCACTTGTACTTTTACTCAAGTCTGGGTCGCTAGTACTTTATACATCTCTGGTGCTACGTATGTTGGCTACCTCTGTGATCAAAAATTTTGCTCTTTGTGATAACTAATAAATCTATATTTTTCCCTATAGTGAATATTAGGGATGCAGCGATTGGATTGGAATATTTTATTTATTTATTTATTGGCTGATAACTTTCTTAAACATGTTGTAAATTAGCAAAGTTCAGAAACACATGCAGTAATGTAAACTAGTTAGTTTATTGTTGCATAAATCATATTCATCAAACATTGAATTAAAACACTGAATTATGCAAGAGACATTGCACAACCGAATATGTCAAAACCTTTACACACTTTATTACAAAACTATGTTTAGACCTATAATATTACTTGTGACATTTATGGCTAAATTTGTCTTCAAGAAGTTTTGCACAAACATGTTGTAAATTAGCAATTTCCTTAAACATGTTGTAAATTAGCAAAGTTCAGAAACATATGCAGTAATATATACTGCCCTACAAAGCCAAAGCGCAGTACGCATTTGTTCAAAATTGAGTTATGGATTGAAATGGGCTTTGTGAGATCTGTTGTGTCTTGTGACAAAGTCTCCTGGTTCAATTTTGTCCCATTTTAGAGAAACGTGTGTGCCAAAATGTTTGAATGGCTGGTGTAAATAACTTTAAGGCATTTTTCTCGGTTTCAGTGTTTGCGTAGTTACTGCACTTAGCCTTTGTAGGGCAGTGTAGTTAGTTTATTGTTGCATAAAATCATATTGAACAGACATTGGATTTATTTAACATTCAACAGGCCAACTATGTTTTAAACCGATAGCATTTCGCATTTTACCTAAAACACTGAATTATGCAAGAGACATTGCACAAACGAACATGTCAAAACCTTTACACACTTTATTACAAAACTATGTTTAGACCTATAATATGACGTGTGACATTTATGGCTAAATTCGTCTGAAATATCAGGGCATTTCTATAGTATGTGAACACTTCTTTAATCTAATTAAAATGTTAAAGCTTCTGTTCCAATCAATTGGGGGCCCGCAAAATAGTGCCAGGGGGGCCCCAGTTTTATGACATTTTATGAAATACATTAATTCATCATGAATTCTGTGTAATTAAACCTAAAAAAATAAGGCTACTAACCAAAAGCACTACTTTTTTGTATAATTTAATGTTTTTTTTTTATTAAAATGTTGAGTTTTAGAACAGTTTTTTGTCACAAATTTTCTTTGGGGGGCCGCGAAGGAATGCACCGTACACAAGGGGGCCGCATGCTGAAAAAGTTTGGGAACCACTGCTATAATTCATCAACATTAAGGCATTCTGGCAGAAACTATGGTTATCATGGTTGCATTTAGTAGAGGTTGGCAAGTATTGCTTAAAAACCCATTTTTTTATACAACATATCTATAATTTTACAAAAAAAATTACTGAACATTTTTGGTTCCGGTGTTTTTACTTCAAAGTTTGTAAGAGGGTTATGATTTAAAATCCAGTGTTTTGCCTTGAGTTTTTAGGACAGTCAAGTTTCAAAGCACAAAATGCTGTTTAAGTAAAAAAAAAATTGCGCCATCAGGTAAATGTACTATGTTGCTTACCTCTGTGATCAAAAATTGAGCTATTTGTGGTTTTTAAAAGGTTTTTGCTCTTAGTGATAATTAATAAATCTATATTCTTTCCTACAGTGAATATAGGATGCAGCGATTGGATTGAAATATTTTTATTATTTTTTGTCTGAGACCGATTTTACTGTCCTTAAACATGTTTTAAATGAGCAAAGTTCAGAAACACATGCAGTAATGTATAGTTAGTTTATTGTTGCATAAAATCATATTCATCAAACATTGGATTAATTTAACATTCAACAGGCCAACAATATTTTTAACCGATAGCATTTTGCATTTTACCTAAAACACTGAATTATGCAAGAGACATTGCACAACTGAATTTGCCAAAACATTTACACACTTTATAACAAAACTATGTTTAGACCTAAAATATGATGTGAGACATCTGAAATATCAGGGGATTTCTATAGTATGTGAACACTTATTTAATCTATTTAAAGTTTTAAAGCTTCTGTCCCAATCCTATAATTCATCAACATGATTTAAGGCATTCTGGTTATCATAGTTGCATTTGGTAGAGGTTGGGAAGTATGACTGCTGCTTAAAAAACACAATTTTTTAGATACAACATATCTAGAAATTTAACAAAAAAAATTAACTAGAGTTTACAATAAACAGTAGATGGAGAGTTTCAGCTCAGATATAAGAAAGTAAAACCTTTTTTCTTTTCCATCATGTTTCAGTTGTAAAAGGCACAAATCAACTGGAGAAATTTAGTCTAACAGAGGCATTTCACACAAAATAGGCCATTTATAATGTATGAATATTCTGGTATCATACATTGAAGTTATGTGTGATAAACTGAATCACATTCATTCAGAATAATCTTAATATCTAGTAATGAAGAGCAGCAGCAATTTAACTCAAAACATTATGGCCTTGCTCACGTGAGACACACACACTTACTCAATATGTTATTTGTTCAGATAGCAGGACACAGCAGACAAAACTCATGCAGAAAGAGTGAAAGACATTACTGTGCTGTATATCACATGACATAGTCATAAAGAAAGGTTGAGTGATATCAATGTGTATATCACATGACATTTTTTAGTTCCTATGTCTGCTTGTGTGATTTCTCAAACTGATGCCTTTAATTGTAAACAAATTGAAAGTGCACGGAAATGTATACATTTTGCAGTTTTGACCGATAATGAAGACATAAAGAATATGATGTGCACTTAAAAATGCTAGGTTATTTTCAATCCAGCATTGGGTCAAAAAGGTACAACCCAATAATATATTTTACCCAATAATTGTGGAAAACAACCCAGCAAATAGGAACCGAATGTGTTAAGTTTGTCTCTTTTTGACCAAACACTGGGTTTAAAATAAGCCAGCTTCCTTTAGAGTGTGTGTGATATTAATCTTAATAATCTTAAAACACACAGTGTAACAGTCATTATTAATGAGGGTATCAAATGTAGTCCCCCTTTAATAGTAAGTCGAGTTTCACATGGCTCTATACATTCACTAGAAATCTGTGATGTTAGCGTTGCTAGCACCGTGCTCTACTTCAAACAGTATACCAGGAACATAAAAAATTTAAATTTTGAATGAAACTTATTATTAAGTAAGAATAACTGAGACGTTCATATGAAGTAAAGGAATGCCCATGTGACAATTTACTTGTTACCCAAACCTCTAAATGGGAAATTAGATTTCGTAATAAGAATCACTAGAATCAAATTACTGCCCACTTCTTGTTTGTTCACTGCAACAAAAACGCGTTACACTCAAGATTTCCACACATTTACTAGTCTTCATATACTGGAAGTCGTTACTGGCTTGAGGTGAGTTGAGCATTTCTGTATTGTTTATGTTCTCTTGATATTTAAATACTGGATTGATGTATTGTAGACAATAATTATCTGCTTATTTAAATAATTTAAAAAGGAAATATTTTTAAACAGTTAACATTAACATAGTTTGTATATGTTTTTATTTATGTACAAAATACTTCTGTCTATTAAAACGTTTTACACCACTTAAACATTTGCATTGGATTGTTAAATAACATGTAACCCTGGACCACAAAACCATTCATTATTTTTTGAGATTTATACATAATCTGAAAGCGGATAATAAATTAGCTTTCCATTGATGAATGGCAGGGGTTGTCAACAGGTGGCCAAAACTGGCCCGTCAGCAATAATATCTGGCCTGTGCCTTCAGACAGATTATTTTTAAAGCTGCTGGTTCTGAAATAGATCTATAGAGTACCGATTTGAAATCTTTCATATGATTTCTCAAATCATTCTCTGATTTCTATAATGATACAATTGTAACTCCATAGCCGACCCTTGATGTATGGTTTGTTAGAATAGGGGAATCGAGATATAACCATTTGTAAATCGGGCACCTGAGTGTCCAAAAAAATGAGAAACATTGCCTGATTACTAATAATTATAGGGATGCACCGATAGGATTTTTTTGGGCCGATACCGATACAGATTTAAACAGACAACTTCTGGCCGATACCGATGCCGATATTACACACTTGTATACAATACTATACAGTTGGTCTATTAGCTAGTTTATTTCTGCATCAAATTATTTTTACTAAACATGGATTGGATCTAATTAACATTCAACTGAGCAACATAATAAGAAAGGCACAAATTAAGCTAAAACAAATATAATAAGACAACATGACAACCTTAAAAGGTGGTTTTTGCTATTCAGCATTTATTTTATTAACAACATTAACTCATTTTTTACATATAATGGATTTCTTTATGCAGTTACTTAATAAACAATCGGTATCGGCCTTTCTCGTGCTATTGCCGATATGCCGATGGTTTCAAATTCATCAAAAATCGCCCGATAAATATCGGCGGCCGATACATCGGTGCATCACTAAATAATTACTAATATTACCAATAATAAATACATTTTTATATATATTTACGGTAGAAATAAAGAGAGAGAGAGAGAGAGAGAGAGAGAGAGAGAGAGAGAGAGAGAGAGAGAGAGAGAGAGAGAGAGAGAGAGAGAGAGAGATGTAAAGTTTGGTTTGAGAGACTGCCATTGGAAATTTGTAGTAGTTTTTATGTCTTTCAGGTGATTGATAAAGTGTCAATATTAGGCATTATGACATGAGTACGAAAAAGGCAGATATTAATTTTCACAATGTATTTAAAAGATCACACCAGATGACTTAGATTTCTTTTCAAGAATACAGAATACTAAATCAATGAAAGGGATAGTTCGGGCAAAAATGATATTAAACCCATGATTTACTCACCCCCAAGCTGTCCGAGTTGCATATGTCCATTGTCTTTCAGACAAACACATTTTTGGATATTTTATAAAATGTTTTAGATCTTCAGTTGATTAAATGTAATGTTACGGGGTCCACCCATAGTCCACGACCTTCAAGTCCAAAAAAAGTGCGTCCACCTTTCACAAATTAAATCCAAACGGCTCCAGGATGATAAACAAAGGTCTTCTGAGGGTAATCCGCGTGATGTTGTTGTAGAAATATCCATATTTAAAATTTTATTAACGAAAATAAATACCTTCCGGTAGCACCGCCATCTTAGACTCCTCTGTATGATGGATGGACATATGCAACTCGGACAGCTTGGGGGTGAGTAAATCATGGGTTTAATACCATTTTGGCCGAACTATCCCTTGAATGTAGCACAAAACTATTGCTAACATCACCTGATCATGGTTAACTTGAGTTCATTATGGACCATAAATAGAGAAAAGACAGACAGCATTTCAGAGAATTACAGAGTAACTAACTCAAGACAAATTTAATTTAATGAGTCATGCAGTATGACACATATTTCCCATTACAAGTAAGCAATACTCATGGCCACAAGATTTTGCAGACAGAAAGTAATTTGA